>NC_083438.1:26777679-27001726 GCF_020745735.1 Hemiscyllium ocellatum
TTTACTGAGATAACATCAGCAATCCTGTGGACCACTTTCATCCTCAGACACCTTCCCAACAACAGTAAACAGCACCTGCTTGTATCCTCCGAAAGTCTACTGCTCTTCCCTGTATACTCCATTGGCAATTTGTGTATCATCTGCACATTCCAATGATATGTCCTGTTTAATGGGGGGAGATACAGAGTAAAGCTGTTTCGACACTGTCTGCATTAATGCCTCCCAGAGCAGGTACAGCATGGGGAGAGCTCTCTATGATGTTGCAGTCAAATAGCTGAAGGATAGGCATTCCCCAAGCAGAGGCTCAGAGTAAGCTAAGTTTTAACTGTCTCCATCACACACCCCAACACACAGATACAAAGACACAGTCCTGAACTCTCAACCGTGGTACAACAGGTTCAGTACATCACTGACTCCACATTCTCTACTCTACACTTCCACTAATTCAATACCAAGTTCTTTGTTTGATTCTCTGTGTTCTGTTGTCATTCTCTGCTGGATTCCTGGTTCTGAGCATCCTAATGAACAGATGTTCTAATTCCACCGGCCATGTCCTGCTCCTAAACACAGCATCTGATTTCATTCTGGTGTGTGATACAGGAGCCCCACACTGTCAGGGAAGGTGAATCTCTCACGTACTAACTCTCTTTCTATCTCTGTCTCATGCACGATCTCACTGTTTTTCTCACTCTCATGTAAAATCTCACAATTTCTTTCTCCTTCCCATGTATGATATCACCATCTCCCTCTGTCTCAGCACATGTCTCATACATAATAGAGTCATTGAGTAAACAGCACAGAAACAGACCATTCGGGCCAACCCGTCCATGCCGACCAGATATCCCAACCCAATCTAGTCCCACCTGCCAGCACCCGGCCCATATCCCTCTAAACCCTTCCTATTATATATCTGTCCAAATGTCTTTTAAATGTTGCAATTGTACCAGCCTCCACCACTTCCTCTGGCAGCTCATTCCATATTCGTGCCACCCTCTGTATGAAAATGTTGCCCCTTAGGTCTCTTTTATATCTTTCCCCTCTCACCTATGCCCTCTAGTTTTGGACTCCACCACACGGGGGAAAATACTCTTTCTGTTTATCTTATCCATGCTCCTCATGATTTTATAAACCTCTATAAGGTCACCCCTCCAGCCTCCAACGCTCCAGAGAAAACAGCCCCAGCCAATTCACCCTTTTCCCATAGCTCAAATCCTCCAACCCTGGCAACATCCTTGTAAATCTTTTCAAGTTTCACAACATCTTTCCAATAGGGAAGAGACTAGAATTGCACGCAATATTCCAACAGTGGCCTAACCTGTACAGCTGCAACATGACCTCCCAACTCCTGTACTCAATACTCTGACCAATAAAAGAAAGCGTACTAAACGCCTTCTTCACTATCCTATTTACCTGCGACTCCACTTTCCATGAGCTATGAACCTGCAGTCCAAGGTCTCTTTGTTCAGCAGCACATTCTAGAACTTTACCATTCAGTGTATAAGTCCTGCTAAGATTTGCTTTCCCAAAATGCAGCACCTCGCATTTATCTGAATTAAACACCATCTACCACTTCTCAGCCCATTGGCCCATCTGGTCATGATCCTGTTGTAATCTGAGGCAACCCTCTTCACTGTCCACTACACCTCCAATTTTGGTGTCATCTGCAAACTTACTAACTGTACCTCTTATGCTCGCATCCAAGTCATTTATTTAAATGACAAAAAGTAGAGGACCCAGCACCGATCCCTGTGGCACTCCACTGGTCACAGGCCTTCAGTCTGAAAAACAACCCTCCACCACCACGCTCTTTCTTCTACCTTTGAGCCAATTCTGTCTCCAAATGGCTAGTTCTCCCTGTATTCCATGAGATCTAACCTTGCTAATCAGTCTCCCATGGGGAACCTTGTCGAATGCCTGACTGAAGTCCATACAGATCACATCCACCGCACTGCCCTCATCAATCTTCTTTGCTACTTCTTCAAAAATCACAATCAAGTTTGTGAGACACGATTTCCCACACACCAAGCCATGTTAACTATCCCTAATCAGTCTTTGCCTTTCCAAATACATGTACATGCTGTCCCTCAGGATTCCCTCCAACAACTTTCCCACCAGTGAGGTCAGGCTCACTGGTCTGTTGTTGGCTGGTTTGTCCTTATCACCCTTCTTAAACACTGGCACCACGTTTGCCAACATCCAGTCTTCCGGCACCACACCTGTGGATATCAATGTACAAATACCTCAGCAAGAGGCCCAGCAATCACTTCTCTAGCTTCCCACAGAGTTCTCGGGTACACCTGATCAGGTCCTGGGGATTTATCCACCTTTACCCGTTTCAAGACATCCAGCACTTCCTCCTCTGTAATCTGGACATTTTGCAAGATGTCACCATCTATTTCCCTACATTCTATGTCTTCCATATCCTTTTCCACAGTAAACACTGATGCAAAGTTCTCATTTAGTATCTCCCCCATTTTCTGTGTCTCCACACAAAGGCCACCTGGCTGATCTTTGTGGGGCCCTATTCTCTCCCTAGTTACCCTTTTGTCCTTAATGTATTTGTAAAAACTCTTTGGATTCTTCTCAATTCTATTTGCCAAAGCTAACTCATGTTCCCTTTTTGCCCTCCTGACCTCCCTCTTCAGTATACTCCTACTGCCTTTATACTCTTCTAAGGATTCACTCGATGTATCCTGTCTGTACCTGACATATGCTTCTTTCTTTTTCTGAACAAAACCCTAAATTTCTTTAGTCATCCAGCATTCCCTATAACCACCAGCCTTTCCATTCACCATAACAGGAATATACTTTCTCTGGATTCTTGATACCCCATTTCTGAAGGCTTCCCATTTTCCAGCCGTCCCTTTACCTGCGTACATCTGCCCCCAAACAGCTTTCGAAAGTTCTTGCCTAATACCGCCAAAATTGGCCGTTCTGCAATTTAGAACTTCAATTTTTAGATCTGGTCTATCCTTTTCCATCACTATTTTAAATCTAATAGAATTATGGTTGCTGGCCCCAAAGTGCTCCCCCACTGACACTCAGTCATCAGCCCTACCTTATTTTCCAAGAGTAGGTACATTCACATCCTGCTGGCCCCTCTCTCCCGTGAGAACATTCTACGCGCTCTCTGAGTCATCCTTGATCCTGGATACAGGGAAGCAACACACCATTTGCTTTCTCGCTGTTGGCCACAGAAATGTCTGTCTGTACTTCGGACGACAGAATCCCCGAACACAATTGATCTCTTGGAACCCGACGTAACCCTCATTGCATTAGAGCCAGTCACAATACCAGAAACTTGGCTGTTTGTGCTACGTTCCCCTGAGAATCCATCACCCCCTACATTTTCCAACCAGCAAACCTGTTTGAAATGGGTATATCCACAAAAGACTCCTGAACTAGGTGCCTACCTCTCTTACCTTTCCTGCAGTTAACCCATCTATGTGACTGTATCTGAGACTTACCCCCACACCCCCCTTCCTATAACTGCCATCCATCACATACTGTTGCTGTTGCAAATTCCTCATTTTAAGACATTCAGACCCAGGGAAGTTTTGTCCCTGAGGGAGGGCAGGTTCAGATCTGCAGGAAGAATAGAAATATCAGAACGTTTCTGTCTAAAGTGGTGAGAAAATCTGAAATAAATATCTAGGAGGTTCAGCTGATCTTGTACACAAATATCAGAGAGTTAACCCAATGATAGTGTCAGGAAATAGGAGGACAAACATTATTTCAATGTAAGGGGACTAACAGGGAAGGCGGAAGAACTCGGGGCATGTTTAGGAACATGGGGCTGAGATATCATAACGATGACGGAGACATGGTTCAGGGATGGACAGAACTGGCAGCTTAATGTTCCCTGATACCAATCCAATAGGGCAGGACAGGACGTGGGGGCAAGACAGGGGAGGGAATAACATTTTTGTTCAGGGATAATATCACGGCTGTACTTGGGGAGGATATTCCTGAGAATACATGGAATGAAATTATTTGGGGGGAACTGAGAAATGAGAAAGGGATGATCACCTTATTGGGATTGTATTATAGACTGCAGGAGAAAGTGAGGACTGGAGATGCTGGACAATCGACGTTTCGGATGTTTCATTTTCCTGATGAATGGATTATGCCTGAAAAGGCAATTCTCCTGCCCTTTGGATGCTGACTGACCTGCTGAGCTTTTCCAGCACTACACTCATGTACTATACCCTTATTCATCAAGAAATCGAACTGTCTATTAGTTTTAAAACAACGATGGAAAAGGATAGACTGGATCTAAAAGTTAAAGTTCTAAATGGGAGGAAGGCCAATTTTGACGGTATTCGGCAAGAACATTCAAAAGTTCAGTGGGAGAGTAGGGGGAGGGATGTTTTGCAGATAAAGGGATGGCTGGAAAATGGGAACCCTTCGAAAATGACGCGACAAGAGTCCAGGGAGAATATGTTGCTGTTAGGGGGAATGGTAAGGAAAGGTAAGGTATAGGGAAAGCTGGAAGACGAGAGAAATTGAGGTTTTGGTTTAGAAAAGAAACACATGTCAGGGATAGATTGCAAAAATTGAGTTAATTCTTGGAAGAGTATAATGGCAGCAGGAGTATCCTTAAGAGGGAAATCAGGAGGGCAAAAAGGGGACATGAGATAGATTTGGCAAATCCGGTTAAGGAGAATTCCCAAGGGATTATAGCAATACATTAATGACAAAAGGGTAACTGGGGAGACAATAGGGCTCCTCAAAGATCAGCAGGGCAGCCTATGAGTGGTACTGCAGGAGATGGGGGTAGATATTAAATGAGTATTTTGCATCAGTGTTTACTGTGTTTTCAGAGTGGAGGCCTGTGACCAGTGGTGTGCCACAAGGATCAGTGCTGGGTCCACTGCTTTTTATCACTTATATAAATGGTTTGGGTGTGAATGCAGGAGGTATAGTTAGTAAGTTTGCAGATGACACCAGAATTGGGGGTGTAGTAGACAGCGAAGAAGGTTAGCCCAGAGTACAACGGGATCTTGATCAGAGGGGCTGATGGGTCAAGGAGTGGCAGGTGGAGTTTAATTTTGATCAATGTGAGGTGCTGCATTTGGAAAGGCAAATCAAGGTATTATACACTTAATGGTCAGGTCGAGGGGAGTGTTGCTGAACCAAGAGACTTTGGCATATAGCTTTATAGCTCCTGGAAAGTGGGGTCACAAGCAGATAGGATAGTGAAGAAGCATTTGGTATGCTGTCCATTATTGGTCAGAGTATTGAGTATTGGGGTTGGGAGGTCACACTGTGGCTGCACAGGACATTGATTCGGCCACTTTTGGAATATTGTGTGCAATTCTGGATGATGTCACAGTCAGAAACGTATCCCACACCCAGACACAAACAACCTCTTGCTACAACAGAGTCGGTATATCACTGGCTCTGTATTCTCAACTGGTACTGTACTCTTCCACAAATTCAGCACCGAGTTCTTTGTTTGATTCTCTCTGTTCTGCTGTCATTCTCTGATGGATTCCTGGATCTGAATGTCCTCATGAACAGACGTTCTAGTTCCACAGGCCATGTCCTGCTCCTGAACACAGTGTTCGATTTCATTGCGGTGTGTGATAGAGGAGCCCCTTGGTGTCAGGGGGAGGTCAGTCTCTCTCAGGTACGATCTCACTATCGCTCTCTTGCACGCCGTCTCTCTCTATCTCTTTCCCCCTCTCCTTGCTTTCATTCTTGTGTCTAAACGAACCAAGGGACATGAGGGGGAGGATGGGATTAGAGAATTGAGCTCGATGATCACACTCACTCTCTCACACTCTATCACAGTCTCTCCTGCACCTACTCTCACACATGCAAGTGACTCTGTGTGTGCGCGCGAGTGTCAGTGTCATTCGGGTCTTGTCTTATTGGGTAACTAAAACTTTTCATCTGGTATTTATTATGACATGAAACATGACTTTCTGGATCTGTGTATATAGATCACAGAAAGCTAATGCGATGATGTCACCAAATATTTGGAGAACACCTTATGATTTGCCAGTTAATCCCAAGGGATGGGAGATGGGAAATGAGGAAGCCTTCCTGGGATTGTACAGGGATCATGGACACCAATGACCAACTCAAAAAGGCTAACAGTTGGATGTGGCAGTTTGCAGATCCTCTGGGATTGGAGAGAGTAACAGACAGAGACACACAGACTGACCAAGGGATAGGGTTTGTGAGAAGGATATTTCGATGCAGAGATGGTAAGTGAGTCAGAAAAACATTGTCCGATTCTGAAATCTAATCGTGAAGTTTGAAGTGTTTTTTATAAAGAATAACAGGTATGTGGGAGTGAGTTACAGACTGGAATCTAATGAAGGGGTTCGAGGTGGTTTATATCTGGTAGAACAGCTACCTGGGAGTGAGCTACAGACTGGAATTTGGCATGGCCAATCCGCGCTGACGTGCACATCTTTGGACTGTGGGAGGAAAGTGGAGCCTTTTCTGCAAACACCTGCAGTGTGTCTGTATTTGATGTTTAAACTTCCTGCACAATTCCCATGTGTCAGGAGGTCTCTGCTGGTGAATGCACCAGTTACAGACTGGAATCTAATCGAGGAGTTTGGGGTAGTTTATATATTGTATAACAGGTACCTGGGAGTGAGTTACAGACTGGAATCTAATCGAGGAGTTTGGGGTGGGTTTTATCTGGTATAACAGGTACCTGGGAGTGCGTTCCTGACTGGAATCTAATCGAGGAGTTTGAGGTGGGTTATATCTGGAATAACAGGTACCTGGGAGTGAGTTACAGCCTGGAATCTAATCGAGGGCTTTTGGGGTGGGTTTAAATCTGGTATAACAGGTACCTGGGAGTGAGTTACCGAGTGGAATCTAATCGAGGAGTTTGGGGTGGGTTATATCGGGTATAACAGGTACCTGGGAGTGAGTTACCGAGTGGAATCTAATCGAGGAGTTTGGGGTGGGTTATATCTGGTATAACAGGTACCAGGGAGTGAGTTACCGAGTGGAATCTAATCGAGGAGTTTAGGGTGGGTTATATCTGGTATAACAGGTACCTGGGAGTGAGTTACCGAGTGGAATCTAATCGAGGAGTTTAGGGTGGGTTATATCTGGTATAACAGGTACCTAGGAGTGAGTTACCGACTGGAATCTAATCGAGGAGTTTGGGGTGGGTTATATCTCCAGGGATGTGCAGATTCGGGTGGATTAGCCATGGCAGATGCTGGGGATAGGATTGGGAGATGGTGTGCTCTTTGGAGGGTCGGCACAGAGCTGATGGGCCAAATGTCCTCGATCTGCATTGTAGGGATTCAATGAATAAATCTGTCAGGGGGTAGGGCGGGAGGCTGATAGCTGAGTGAGTTGATCTGTGTGGGGGCTGTTGGGGGTGATTTGGGGGGAAGGTCAAGGGCCAGTTGGGTGGCTGAGCTGAGAGGTAGGTGAGGGGATGGGTGGATGGAGTGACAGGTAGGTGAGGTGCTCAGTGGACAGTCAGGCTGGGAGGCTTAGTTCCGACCGGGGCTGGTCAGGTCCGTCTGGAGTGAGTCAGTTAGGTTGTGGGGCTAGTCACCTCTCACAGGGGAGGTGGTTGTGTCATTCCATCATGGTTAGATTTGGAGGGGTGCAGTCTGGGCTTCTCCAGGTACCAGGGAGGTTGAGCTGCAGTGTCAGGTGACTAGTGGAGGGTGTTGGGGGTGGGGGCTGGAATGACTGTGTGGTCAAGGAGAATGTTGGGGCTGGAGTGTAGTAGAGGGTGGTAGGTGAATGAAAGAGCTGCCAGAGGAAGTGGTGGAGGCTGGTACAATTGGAACATTTAAAAGGCACCTGGATGTGTACGTGAATAGGGAGGGTTTGGAGGGATATGGGCCGGGTGCTGGCAGGTGGGACTAGATTGGGTTGGGTTATCTGGTCGGCATGGACAAGTCGGACCGAAAGGTCTGTACATCTCTATGTACGTAGGACTCAATATAACGTCCTGAGGGGACCTGACAGGGTGTGTGTAGAAAGGATGTTCCCTCTTGTGGGAGAATCTAGATCTCAGGGGTGACGGTTTGAAAATAAGTGAGCACCTGTTTGAAACCGAGATGGGAAAACATTTTTTCTCTCAGAGAGTGACAGTCTTTGGAATTCCCTTCCTCAACAGGCAGTGGATGCAGAATCTTCAAATATTTTTAAGGCAAAAATAGATTGATTCTTAATGACCAAGAGTGGGTGGGATTATTGGGGAAGGTGCAGAAATGTAGAGTTGATGTTAAAATCAGATCCGCTGTGATCTTCGTGGAAGGCAGAACAAACGTGAACGGCCATGTGGCCTACATTTGTTCCTTCTTTGGATGTTCTTCCTGATGTGCGATTCTCTGTCAGGAATGTGTTGATCTGCAAATCAGCTCTTGAATATCTCAGAGCCTGAATGGTAAATTCTCTATTAATTATCTGACACAAAACATCCCACTTGGAATTTTTCATTGGTAATACCAGTGTTTATCACCCATTCCTAATTTGATGAAGGGTTGTTAAAAGTGAACTACATTGTAGGGGGACTGTAAATGTGAGGTGTTGCATTTTGCTCAGACCAATCAGTGCAGGAGCTATGCACTTAATGATAGGGCCCTGCCGGTGTTGCTGAAAGAGAGACCTTGGGGTACAAGGTCATAGTTCATTGAAGGTGGAGTTGCAGATAGACAGGGCGGTGAAGAAGGTGTTTGAAAGGTCAGTGCATTGAGTATAGGAGTTGTGATGTCATACTCTGACAGTACAGGACATTGCTTTGGCCATTTTTATAATACTGCCATTAATCTAGTGTCCCTGCTTTCAGAAAGATGTCATTACACTTGAAAGGATTCAGAAAATACTCACAAGGATGTTGCCAGGGTTGGAGGCTTTGAGCTACAGGGAGAGGCTGAACAGGCTGGGGCTGCTTTCTTTGGAGCATCGGAGGCTGAGGGGTGATGTTAAAGTTTATAAAATCATGTGGGACATGATCTGGGTGAATTTCCAAGATCTTTTTCCCAGGTTAGGGGAGTCCAAAACCAAGTGGCAAATCTTTAAGGCGAGAGGGGAAAGATTTCAGAGGGACTCAGGAGCAGCTTTACCATGTGTATGTGTAGAATGAGCTGCCAGAGGTGGGGGTTGGTGGCTGGTGCAATTGGAGCATTTAAAAGGGTGGGTTCATGAAGAGGAAGGGTTTAGAGAGATATGGTCCCAATGCGGGGAAATGGGATTACATTAAATTAGGACATCTGGTCGGGATGGAAGAGTTGCAGCAAAGGATCTGTTTCCGTGCTGTCCAACTCCATGACTGTATGAATGGTGGTATGGTTCCAAGTCAGTGTGTTGAGTGTCTTGGAGTTGAGCTTATAGCTTATTGAATGCCAATTCTTTTGCTTTCCCTGACTGTCTCGGTCATGGGTTGGGAAGGTTTTTCCACAGGACTCTTGCTTTGGTACTGCATTGCATCTTGTCCCAGTGCTGTTGCAGGCATTTTAGATGGGTCCATGACCATTGCAACATCCTGTGCTTTCAGTCATTCATTGATGTCACATGGACTGAATCGAATTGGCTAATGGCTGATGTTCATGATGCTGGGAATCTCATTGGGGAGACCGAAATGGATCACCCATTTGGCACTTCTGGCTGAAGATGTTGCAGATGCTTCAGCCTGATCTTTTGGACCTGATGGGTTGGGATCCTCCAGTCAGTGAGGTTGGAGTTAATGACGTCCTCCAATCAATGATTTAATTGCCCACCACCAGTCACAATGGAATGTGGAACGACTTTTTAGGATTACTTATCCCTGCCTATTGCGAGTTGATCTCCTACCATTGAGCAACCCTGTGTTGTGACATTAGTAAATTAACTCCTTGTTTGGGGAATGTTTGGTGTTATTCCATGGTAGCCCTCCTACACTGCTCATCTGACCAGATTTGATAACACCAACACAGTCAGTTCTTCTATCACGCGATGGTTCCATTAGGTATACTGCCAAGAAATGGTGGTTCGGAATTGATAAGAGTTTGATGCATCATCAATATACATGTGTAATGTTGGTATTAATATCGAATTCGCTCCACAGTTTCAAGATCAGATCATCAAAACTTGAAAAAAACACAGTAAGCATTGCAGAAACTCAGCAGGTCTGGCAGCATGTGTGGAGAGAGAAACACCGTTAACACTGAATCTAATGTGATTCATCTCCACAACATCAAAAACTGACCAATTTGACAAACCTTTGAAGTTTACAAGGGATTTGGTGTTCCACAGTGTCACTGCCGTCTGAAGGGAGCTGTGGCGTGGGGAAGGGCTTCACCAAGAAACCCGTGTGATCTGTCTTGACAACGTCTCCTACCTGAGGCATTGTGGGGGTTGTTTCTTCATGTGATTTATCTGTTACTTGTGTTTGCCTTGGGTGTCTTAAAATGCATAAAAGTGGGTAAACCCCCACGACCTGATCAGATGGGCTCGAGAACTCTGTGGGAAGGCAAGGAATTGAACCCAGGTCCCTGGTGCTGGGAACCAGCAATGCCAACCGCTGAGCCACCGTGCCGCCATTTGGATGTAGTTGTGATTGCACCAGATGGGGGACAGAGGAGATTGCCCAGGATGTTGGCTGGCATGGAACAGTTCAGCGATGGAGAGAGGCTGGCTAAGTTTGGGCTGTTTTCTTTGGAGCAGGGAGGATTGAGGGGGGACCTGATAGAGGTGTATAAGAGTATGAGGGGCACGGACAGCCTGGATACGAAGCAATAGTTCCCCTTAATCACAGGGTCAATAACAGGCGGTGGGCGGGGGGCTCATTTTAAGGTGAAATGCAGGAGGGTGCGAGGGGATTTGAGTGGCACTATCACCCAGAGGGTGGTTGGAATCTGGAATGTACTACCAGAGAGGGTATTGATTTCATAATCTTTAAAAAGCACTTGGAGGAGCCATTGAAATGTCAAGGCTCTGGGTCTAATGCAGGGAAGAGGGGCTGGTGTACACAGTGGTGTTCTACTGGGAAGGCTGATGCCAAGTAGAGTCATCGAGTCAGAGAGATGTACACCTGCCAGCACCCAGCCAATATCCCTCCAAACCTGTTCATATACCCATCCAGATGCCTTTTAAATGTTGTAATTGTACCAGCCTCCACCACTTCCTCTGGCAGCTCATTCCACACACGTACTACCCTCTGTGGGAAAACGTTGCCCTTTAGGTCTCTTTTAAATCTTTTCCCTCTCACCCTAAACCTATGCTCCTCTAGTTCCGGACTCCCCCACCCCAGGGAAGAGACATTGTCTATTTATCCTATCCATGCCCCTCATGATCATATAAACCGCGATCAGGTCACCCCTCAGCCTTCGATGCTCCAGAGAAAACAGCCCGAGCCTATTCAGCCTCTCCTATAGCTCAAATCCTCCATCCCGGGCAACATCTTTGTGAATCTTTTCTGAACCATTGCAACTTTCACAACATCCTTCTGATAGAAAGGAGACCAGAATTGCACGCAATATTCCAAAAGTGGCCTAACCAATGCCTGATGCAGAATACTCATTTAATATCTTCCCCCATCTCCTGCAGTTCCACACATGGGCTCTCTTGCTGATCTTGATGGGACACTGTTCTCTCCCTCGTTATCCTTTTGTCCTTCATATAGTCATAATATCTCTTTGGATTCTCCTTAACCCTGTTTGCCACAGCTATCTCATGTCCCCTTTTTGCCCTCCTGATTTCCCTCTTAAGTATGCTCCTACTGCCTTTATACTCTTTTACAATTGACTCAATCTCTGTTGTCGACCCTGGACACGTTTCCTTCTTTTTCTATACCAAAGCCTTGATTTCTCTCATCACCCATCATTCCCTACACCTCCCAGCCTTGCCTCTCACCCGAACAGGAATATGTTGTCTCTGGACTCTCAAAATCACATTTCTGAAGGCTTCTCATTTTCCAACCTTCCCTTTCCCTTTGAACATCTGTCCCCACTCAACTTTTGAATGTTCTTGCCTAATACCGTCAAATTTGGCCTTCATCCAATTTTGAACTTCAACTTTTAGATGCGGTCTATCCTTTTCCATCACTAATTTATTTTAAAACTAACAGATTTACAGTCACTGGCCCCTAAGAACTCCCCCACTGACACCTCAGTCACCTGCCCTGCCTTATTTCCCAAGAGGAGGTCACGTTTTGTAGCTTCTCTTGTAGGTCCATCCAGATGCTGAATCACAACATTTTCTTGTACACTAAACCCTGAAAACTCTGGCAGTCCAGGTCTATGTTTGGAAATTACCATCCTATTTTTCTTACACATGACTGAGATCTCCTTAAAGATTTGCTTCGCAATTTCCCACTGCCTCTTGGGGTGTTCGAGAATATAATACCAAGAATGTCATCATCCCTTTCCTATTTCTCGGTTCCACCCAAATAACTTCCTTGGATGCATTCCCAGGAATATCCTCCCTTAGTACAGCCATAATGCTAACCCTTATCAGAAACACTGCTCCCCCTCCTCTCCACCCCCTTTTGTATCCTTCCTACAGCATTTGTATCCTGGAACATTAAGCTGCCAGTCCTGTCTGTCCCTGAGCCACGTCTCTGTAATTGCTATGATGCCCCAGTACCATATCCCTAACCATGCCCTCAATTCATCTGCCTTCCCAATTAGGCTTCTTGCATTGAAATAAATGCAGTTTAATTTATCAATCCTACCTTGTTCTCTGTTTTTGTCCTGACTGCCCTGACTGTTTGTCTCACTCCTTTTCCCAACTGTACCAGTCTCAGATTGATTTGGAGATGCTGGTGTTGGACTGGGGTGTACAAAGTTAAAAATCACACAACACCAGGTTATAGTCCAACAGGTTTATTTGGAAGCACTAGCTTTCGGAGCGCTGCTCCTTCATCAGGTGGTTGTGGAGTACACAATTGTAACACACAGAATTTATAGCTAAAGTTTACAGTGTGATGTAACTGACATTATACATTGGAAAATAGCTTGATTGTTAAGTCTCTCATCTGTTGGAATGACCATGATAGTTTCACTTGTTTCATATGTGATTCACAAAACTCTTTTTAAAAGTTACATTCTCAGGTTAACTGTAACAATTGGAGTCAGGCCAGATAAGATGTTGGAGGTGTTAGCCCCCTATGTTCTGTTGTCTGTGCCATAATATTTCGACTGAATCTAATCTAAAAAATGAGTTAACAGAGATGGATTTATACAGGTTTTGAGCAAAGTACAACATAACTCTGCAAATTCAAATTCACCCCACAAATGTATATGTATGTGTGTGTGTCTGGTGTGGGAGTTTGTGAATGTCTGTGAGAGAGAGTGTATATGTGTGTGTGTGAATGTAAAGGCGTCTAAGCCCGTGAGAGGTTGTTTGTGAGAGTTTGGGAGTGTGTGTGCCTGCAGGTGTGTGTGTGTGTGTATACTGTGCCATGGTGGTCACCGGAGTGTGACATGAACCCAAGCTCCCGGTTGAGGCCCACCCCATGGGAACAGAACTTACCTGTCGACCACTTTTCGCTGCTGCCTGTCCCAAAGTCCAACTTCAAGGATGGTCACCGAAGGTCCAAGGTCAAATGTCCTGGACACTGAAGTGTTCCTCAACTGGGAGGGAACCCTCCTGTCTGTTGATTGTTGTGCGGTGCCCATTCATCTGTTGCCGTAGACTCTGCTCGGTTTCCCCAATGTACCATGCCTCAGGACATCCCTGCCTGCAGTGTATAAGATAGACAACGTTGGCTGAGTCACATGTGTACCGTAATGATCTCCTCAGGAGTCAGACACGTGCTGCAATCGACAGGGTACCCTTCATTGTCCAGTACTTCCCAGGAACCAAAAAACTACACCATGTGCTTCGCGACCTGCAACACATTATCAATGAGGATGAGCACCTCACCAAGACCTTCCCCACACCTCCACTTCTCACCTTTAAACAACCCCAAACCTCAAACAGATCATTGTTTGTAGCAAACTGCCCAGCTTTCAGGACAACTCCATACAACCCTGTCACAGTCGGCGCTACAAGACGTGTCAGAGTGTGGACATGGATACCATCATTACGCGTGGGACACCTCCCACTATGTACGCGGCAGGTACTCATGTGACTCAGCCAACGTTGTGTATCTTATACACTGCAGGCAGGGATGCCCCGAGGCATGGTACATTGGGGAGACTGAGCAGAGGCTACAGCAACGGATGAATGGGTACCGCAAAACAATCAACAGACAGGGGTGTTCCCTCTTAGTTGGAGAACACTTAGGTGATCCAGGACATTTGACCTCGGACCTTCAGGTGACCATCCACCAAGGCGGACTTCGGGACAGGCAGCAGCGAAAAGTGGCCAAGCAGAGCTGATAGCTAAGTTCGGTTCCCATAGGGAGGGTCTCAACTGGGACCTTGGGTTCATGTCACACTACAGGTGACCACCATTGTACTATATACACACACAGACACGACACACACACACACCCACACACAAACACACATACACAGACACACACACACTCCACACACAGACACTCCACACACACTCACACACACACACACACTCCTACGCACATGCAGACGCACCTACACACAGACATGCACACACACTCCTGAAGTGACACATGCACCGTCTCATAGACTTAGACCCCTTTACACTCACACACATATATACACTGTCTCTCACAGACCCTCAAGAGACCCCACCGCAGACACACACACACACACACACACACACACACACACACACAGTTACATTGTACTTTGCTCAAAAACTGCATGAATCCATGTAAGACTCTGTTAACTCATTTTTTTGATTAGAATCAGTCGAAATATTATGACACAGACAACAGAACACAGGAGGCTAACACCTACAACATATTATCTGGCCTGACACCAATTGTTACAGTTTACCTGAGAATGTAACTTTTAAAAAGAGTTTTGTGATTTACATATGAAACAAGTGAAACTATCATGGTCATTCCAACAGATGAGAGACTTTACAATCAAGATATTTTCCAATGTATAATGTCAGTTACATCACACTGTAATCTTTTGCTATAAATTCTGTGTTTACAATTGTGTACTCCACAACCACCTGGGGAAGGAGCAGCGCTCCGAAAGCTAGTGCTTCCAAATAAACCTGTTGGACTATAACCTGGTGTTAGGTGAGTTGTAACTCAGTCTCAGAGTGATCTCTTTCCTCACTAATTCCCTGGATCCTTCCCAAAACTACTCGTTTCAACCCACCTGAGCAGCTCTCACACATCTCCCTGCTACTACATTAGTCCCCGAGAAGACAAAATCTTTGAGATTACTTTATGAAGCAAAGTTTCATTAACTTATTACAAAGAAAACTTATTTGAGAGAACAGATGTTAGTGACACTGTGGATCCCAAATCCCTTGTAAACCTCACAAGGCTGTCAAATAGGTCAGTTTTTGATGTTGTGAAGATGAGTCACATTAGACTCAATGTTAACGGTGTTTCTCTCTCCACACATGCTGCCAGACCTGCTGAGTTTCTGTAATGCTCATTGTGTTTGTTTCAAGTTTTGAGGATCTGATCGTGAAACTGTGGAGAGATTTTGATATTAATATGAACATTACACATCTATATCACTGGTACATAAAACTCTTATCAATTCCTTCCCACCATTTCTTCAGATTGTTTGTTCTTTTTGTCCAGAATTTCAATCGATTTATTTTAACCTTGAATCCCTCAGGAGCCAATTGCAGGTCATTCTGTTATAATGTTTGTTTCATCAACATGAATTTGCTGTAACACGATTGAAGAATTGGGGACACTTTTGACAATGTGAACTTTTAAAATGTGTGTTGGCTGCAACATGATTGGCCCCAACACGTTAAGTGCTGTTCCTGAAGCGTGATTTTACTGTAACATGGAGTTGCACATGAATGGAGTGCAAGTTTATAGCTCCTTGAAAGTGGAGTAGCAGGTAGATAGGATAGTGAAGAAGGCATTTGGTACGGGCTGTTTTCCCTGGAGCATCAGAGGCTGGGGGAGACCTTATAGAGTTTTATAGAGAGAGAGAGAGAGAGAGAGAGAGAGAGAGAGGGAGATGGTGATACACAGAGAGAGGGCGAGATGGTGACATAGAGAGAGAGAGGGAGAAGGTGACACAGAGAGAGGGGGAGAAGGTGACAGAGAGAGAGGGAGATGGTGACAGAGAGAGAGAGGGAGATGGTAACACAGAGAGAGAGAGGGGGGGAGATGGTGACACAGAGAGGGAGAGGGGGAGATGGTGACACAGAGAGAGAGAGGGAGGGATATGGTGACAGAGAGAGAGGGAGAAGGTGACACAGAGAGAGAGGGAGATGGTGACACAGAGAGAGAGAGTGAGATGGTGACACAGAGAGAGAGAGGGAGATGGTGACAGAGAGAGGGGGAGATGGTGACACTGAGAGAGAGAGGGAGATGGTGACAGAGAGAGAGAAAGGGAGATGGCGACACAGAGAGAGAGGGAGATGGTGACAGAGAGAGAGAGAGAGGGCGACGATGACACAGAGAGAGAGAGGGTGATGGTGACAGAGAGAGATGGTGACACAGAGAGAGAGAGAGGGAGATGGTAACACAAAGAGAGAGATCGAGATGGTGGCACGGACAGAGAGAGAGAGAGGGGGAGATGGTGACACAGAAAGAGAGGGAGAGGGGGAGATGGTGACACAGAGAGAGAGGGGAGGAAATGATGACACAGAGAGAGAGAGAGGGAGATGGTGACTCAGAGAGAGGGTGACACAGAGGGAGAGAGAGAGAGAGGGAGAGGGGGAGATGGTGACAGAGAGAGATGGTGACACAGAAAGAGAGGGAGATGGTGACACAGAGAGAGAGAGAGATGGTGATACACAGAGAGAGGGAGATGGTGACATAGAGAGAGAGAGAGAGGGAAAAGGTGACACAGAGAGAGGGGAAAAAGGTGACAGAGAGAGAGAGGGAGATGGTGACAGAGAGAGAGAGGGGGAGATGGTGACACAAAGAGAGGGGGAGATGGTGACACGGAGAGGGAGAGGGTGATGGTGACAGAGAGAGATGGTGACACAGAGAGAGAGGGAGATGGTGACACAAAGAGAGAGAGGAAGATGGTGACACAGAGAGAGGGGGGAGAGGGGAAGATGGTGATACAGAGAGAGAGGGAGAGAGAGAGAGGGATATGGTGACAGAGAGAGAGGGAGAAGGTGACACAGAGAGAGAGAGGGAGATGGTGACACAGAGAGAGAGAGTGAGATGGTGACAGAGAGAGGGGAAGATGGTGACACAGAGAGAGAGGGTGATGGTGACAGAGAGAGATGGTGACACAGAGAGAGAGGGAGATGGTGACACAGAGAGAGAGAGAGAGAGAGAGAGGGAGATGATGCCACAAAGAGAGAGAGGAAGGTGGTGACACAGTGAGAGGGGGGAGAGGAGAAGATGGTGATACAGAGAGAGAGGGAGATGGTGACACAGAGAGAGAGGGATATGGTGACAGAGAGAGAGAGAGAGAGAGAGAGGGAGATGATGCCACAGAGAGAGGGGGAGATGGTAACCCAGAGAGAGTGAGATGTTGATAGAGAAATAGAGGGAGATAGTGACACAGAGAGAGAGGAAGATGGTGACACAGAGAGAGAGAGGGAGGGGGAAGATGGTGACACAGAGAGAGGGGGAGATGGTGACACAGAGAGGGAGAGAGAGAGAGAGAGAGAGAGGGGGAGATGGTGACACAGAGAGAGAGGGAGAGGGGGAGATGGTGACACAGAGAGAGAGGGAGAAATGGTGACACAGAGAGGGAGAGGGCGAGATGTTGACACAGAGAGAGAGAGAGAGGGGGGGAGAGGGGGAGATGGTGACAGAGAGAGACAGAGAGAGACAGAGGGGAAATGGTGACAAAGAGAGAGAGACAGGGGGAGATGGTGACACAGAGAGGGGGGGGGGAATGGTGATAGAGAGAGAGAGAGGGAGATAGTAACACAGAGAGAGAGAGGGAGATGGTGACACAGAGAGAGAGGGGGGTGGAATGGTGATAGAGAGAGAGAGAGGGAGATGGTGACACAGAAAGAGGGGGTGGGGAATGGTGATAGAGAGAGGGAGATGGTGACACACAGAGAAAGGGGAGGGAGATCGTGACACAGACAGATAGAGAGAGACGGAGATGGTGACACAAAGAGGGAGAGGGGGTGATGGGGACAGAGAGAGAGAGGGTGATGGTGACACAGAGAGAGAGAGGGTGATGGTGACAGAGAGAGAGAGGGAGATGATGACACAGACAGAGAGGGAGATGGTGACAGAGAGAGAGAGAGGGTGATGGTGACACAGAGATAGAGGGAGATGGTGACACAGAGAGAGAGGGAGATGGTGACACAGAGAGAGGGAGAGAGAGAGAGGGAGATGGTGACACAGAGAGAGGGGAAGAGAGAGAGAGAGAGAGAGAGGAGGGGAGATGGTAACACAGAGAGAGTGAGATGTTGATAGAGAAATAGAGGGAGATGGTGACACAGAGAGAGAGAGAGAGGGAGATAGTGACACACAGAGAGAGAGAGAGGGAGATGGTGGCACGGAGCGAGAGAGAGAGGGGGAGATGGTAACACAGAGAGAGAGTGGGGGGGAAATGATGACACAGAGAGGGAGAGGGCGAGATGTTGACACAGAGAGAGAGAGGGGGAGATGGTGACACAGAGAGAGAGAGAGAGAGAGGGAGAGGGGAAATGGTGACAGAGAGAAATGGTGACACAGAGAGAGAGGGAGATGGTGACACAGAGAGAGAGAGAGAGAGAGGGAGATGGTGACACAGGGAGAGGGGGGGGGAGATGATAACACAGAGAGAGTGAGATGTTGATAGAGAAATAGAGGGAGATGGTGGCACAGAGAGAGAGAGAGAGAGGGGGAGATGGTGACACAGAGAGAGAGCGGGGGGAATGGTGATAGAAAGAGAGAGAGAGGAGATAGTGACAGAGAGAGAGAGAGGGAGATGGTGACACAGAGAGAGAGGGATGGAGAGGGATATGCTGACAGAGAGAGAGAGGGAGAAGGTGACACAGAGAGAGAGGGAGATGGTAACACAGAGAGAGTGAGATGTTGATAGAGAAATAGAGGGAGATGGTGACACACACAGAGAGAGAGAGAGATAGTGACACAGAGAGAGAGAGAGAGGGGGGGAGATGGTAACACAGAGAGAGTGAGATGTTGATAGAGAAATAGACGGAGATGGTGACACAGAGAGAGAGAGAGAGAGGGAGATAGTGACACAGAGAGAGAGAGGGAGATGGTGACACAGAGAGAGAGAGAGAGGGAGGGGGAAATGGTGACAGAGAGAGATGGTGACACAGAGAGAGGGGGAGATGGTGACACAGAGAGAAAGAGAGGGAGAAGGTGACACAGAGAGATTGGGAGAAGGTGACACAGAGAGAGAGGGAGATGGTGACAGAGAGAGAGAGGGAGATGGTGACACAGAGAGAGAGAGGGGGAGATGGTGACACAGAGAGAGAGAGAGAGAGGGAGATGGTGACTCAGAGAGAGGGAGAGAGGGTGACACACAGAGAAAGAGAGAGAGGGAGGGGGGAAATGGTGACAGAGAGAGATGGTGACACAGAGAGAGGGGGAGATGGTGACACAGAGAGAAAGAGAGGGAGAAGGTGACACAGAGAGATGGGGAGAAGGTGACACAGAGAGAGAGGGAGATGGTGACAGAGAGAGAGAGGGAGATGGTGACACAGAGAGAGAGAGGGGGAGATGGTGACACAGAGAGGGAGAGGGGGAGATGGTGACACAGAGAGAGAGAGAGAGAGAGGGATATGGTGACAGAGAAAGAGGGGGAAGGTGACACAGAGAGAGAGAAGGAGATGGTGACACAGAGAGAGAGAGTGAGATGGTGACAGAGAGAGAGAGGGTGATGTTGACAGAGAGAGGGGGAGATGGTGACACAGAGAGAGAGAGAGGGTGATGGTGACAGAAAGAGAGAAAGGGAGATGTTGACACAGAGAGAGAGAGAGGGTGATGGTGACAGAAAGAGAGAAAGGGAGATGTTGACACAGAGAGAGAGAGAGGGAGATGGTGACAGAGAGAGAGAGAGGGCGATTATGACACAGAGAGAGAGGGAGATGGTGACAGAGAGAGAGAGAGGGTGATGGTGACAGAGAGAGATGGTGACACAGAGAGAGAGGAAGATGGTGACAGAGAGAGAGAGAGAGAGAGGGGGGGAGATGATGACAGAGAGAGAGAGAGGGAGAGGGAGAGATGGTGACACACGGGGGTGGATGGTGACACAGAGAGAGAGAGAGAGGGGAGAGGGGGAGATAGTTACACAGAGAGAGAGAGAGGGAGATGGTGGCACGGAGAGAGAGAGAGAGGGGGAGATGGTAACACAGAGAGAGAGGGGGGGAAATGATGACACAGAGAGAGAGAGAGAGGGAGGTGGTGACTCAGAGAGAGGGAGAGAGGGTGACACAGAGAGAGAGGGAGATGGTGACACAGAGAGAGTGAGATGTTGATAGAGAAATAGAGGGAGATGGTGACACAGAGAGAGAGAGAGAGAGATAGTGACACAGAGAGAGAGAGGGAGATGGTGACAGAGAGAGAGTGGGGGGAGATGGTGACACAGAGAGAGTGGGGGGGAGATGGTGACACAGAGAGAGAGAGAGAGGGGGGAGAGGGGGAGATGGTGACACAGAGAGAGAGAGAGAGAGAGAGAGAGAGGGGGAAATGGTGACAGAGAGAGAGGGAGATGGCGACACAGAGAGAGAGAGAGGGAGATGGTGACAGAGAGAGAGGGAAATGGTGACACAGAGAGAGAGAGAGGGAGATGGTGACACAGAGAGAGAGGGAGATGGCGACACAGAGAGAGAGAGAGGGAGATGGTGACAGAGAGAGAGAGGGAAATGGTGACACAGAGAGAGAGAGAGGGAGATGGTGACAGAGAGAGAGAGAGAGAGAGAGGGAGATGATGACACAAAGAGAGAGTGTAAGGTGGTGACACAGAGAGAGGGGGGAGAGGGGGAGATGGTGACACAGAGAGAGGGGGAGATGGTAACACAGAGAGAGTGAGATGTTGATAGAGAAATAGAGAGAGAGATGGTGACACAGAGAGAGAGAGAGAGAGAGAGAGAGGGAGATGGTAACACAGAGAGAGAGAGGGAGATGGTGACACGGAGAGAGAGAGAGAGAGAGAGAGAGATGGTGACACAGAGAGAGGGGGAGAGAGAGAGAGGGAGATGGTGACACAGAGAGAGAGAGAGAGAGAGATAGTGACAGAGAGAGAGAGAGGCAGATGGTGACACGGAGAGAGAGAGAGGGGGAGATGGTGACACAGAGAAGGGGGATTTGGTGACACAGAGTGAGACAGGACCAGGAGAGAGACAGGCCGGGAGAGCGAGTCAGGGAGACCCCCAGTCACAAACTGAATTGTGAAATTGCTGGCACTATTGGGACCTTGCTGTGTGAGAAGTACATGGGGGAGGGTAACATGCTTATGGAGGGGGTGTTGCTGGGGATGGGGGAGTGTTTTGGCGTGGGACAAAGAAAGTGAAATACCCCAGGGGTGCCACACCCAGCTGCCTGTGGGATCTTGCTGTGCACCCCTCTGCCTGTGGATCACCCCTTACACATCAGAGCAGCCTGTGGACTGAGCCCGGGCTCTGTTTGCTGATGGTCTGACAATGGGAGGGGGTGTATCTTTCCCCCTTCCCCCAAGACAGACCTCACTCTCCCCACCCCCCCACCTATCCTCTCCTCCCCCTCCCCTCAGAATGTGGTATTGACCTGGTTAATGGCTACAGGAAAAGGAGATGGGAACCCACTTTAAATGGGAGGGAGGGAGGGAGGAGAGGAGAGGGCATTTCTGTCAGAACGGAGGGGGAATGGAGAGCGTGGGGGGGGGAGAGAAGGGACGGGTGGGGATTGGGGTGGAGAGAGGACAGAGTGGGTGTGGGAGAGACATAGATCAATTCTTGAGAGCAGGAGAAAGCTGAGCAGAGATGGAAACGTAGATAGGGGCAGAGAGAGGGGGAGAGAGGGAGAACGAGAGAGGGAGGGTGGGGAGGAGTGAGTGAGAGTGTGAGAGAGAGGGAGAGAGCTGACTGTCCCAGTGGAAGGTTCATGGTTTAAAACGGGTTTGAAGCCTGGGGTTAAAGTAACCGAGGACACGGGATTGTGACACAAACAGGTTAATCCCCAGGATCTGGGAGGCAGGATTCCCTGAGGAGGGAATTGAAACCTTCAATGGGAAACTCTCTCCAAAGACCTGTTCTCATGTCAGAGTGATGTGAGAGGTGTATAGGCCAGGGGGATAAAATGTGATAATCACAGAAATACATACAGGATGGCCATTTCAATTCAATTCACTGTGTATCTGGGAGGGGGGTCTCTGTCTGTCTCTCCAGGTTTCTTTTGTGGAATTTTCAAACAAATAAAACCGACCCACACACAACAAAATGAGCTGTCACTGTTTAATAATTAGAGTGGTGCTGGAAAAGCACAGCAGGTCAGGCAGCATCTGAGGAGCAAGAAAGTCAACGTTTCAGGCAAAAGCCCTTCATCAGGAATAGAGGCAGAGTGCCTGCAGGGTGGAGAGATAAATGAGAGGAGGGTGGGGGTGGGGAGAAAGTAGCATAGAGTACAATAGGTGAGTGGGGGTGGGGATGGAGGTGATAGGTCAGGGAGGAGGCTGGTGCAGATAGGGGGAAAGGGAGATAGGCAGGTAGAACAGGTCATGAGGACAGTGCTGAGCTGGAAGTTTGGAACTGGGGTGAGGTGGGGGAGGGGTAAATGAGGAAACTGGTGAAGTCCACATTGATGCCCTGGGGTTGAAGTGTTCCGAGGCGGAAGATGAGGCGTTCACCTGGACCATCTCTGACCTCTCCTTCTCCATTAATGACGACTGACTTGACGCCGACATTTTTTCAAACCCACCAACTCCCACAGCTACCTGGATTATACCTCTTCCCACCCTACCTCCTGCAAAAATGCCATCCTGTATTCCAATTCCTCCGCCTCTGCCGTACCTGCTCCCAGGAGGACCAGTTCCATCACAGAACACACCAGATGGCCTCCTTCTTCATCGTCCGCAGTTTCCCTTCCCACGTGGTTAATGATGCCCTTCAACGCATCTCATTGCGGTGTTTCTCTCTCCACACATGCTGCCAGACCTGCTGAGTTTCTGTCATCCTTATTGTGTTTGTTTCAAGTTTTGATGATCTTATCTTGAAACTGTGGAGGGATTTTGATATTAATATGAACATTACACATCGATATCGCTGGTGCATAAAACTCTTATCAATTCCTTACCACCATTTCTTCAGATTGTTTGTTCTTTTTGTCCAGAATTTCAATTAATTTTTTTAACCTCGAATCCCTCAGGAGGCAATTGCAGGTCATTCTGTTATAACGTGTGTTTCATCAACATGAATTTGCTGTAACACGATTGAAGAATTGGGGACACTTGTGACAATGTGAACTTTTAAAATGTGTGTTGGCTGCAACATGATTGGCCCCAACACGTTAAGTGCTGTTCCTGAAGCGTGATTTTACTGTAACATGGAGTTGCACATGAATGGAGTGCAAGTTTATAGCTCCTTGAAAGTGGAGTCACAGGTAGATAGGATCGTGAAGAAGGCGCTTGGTATGCTTTCCTTTATTGGTCACAGCATCAAGTGTAGGAGTTGGGAGGTCATGTTGCGGCTGTACAGGACATTGGTTCGGCCACTTTTGGAATATTGTGCGCAATTCTGGTCTCCCTCCTATCGGAAGGATATTGTGAATCTGGAAAGGGGTCAGAAAAGATTGACAGGGATGTTGTCAGGGTTGGATGATTTGATCTGTAGGGAGAGACTGAATAGGCTGGGACTGTTTTCCCTGGAGCATCAGAGGCGGGGGGAGACCTTATAGAGTTTTATAAAACCTTGGAAGTCATGGATAGGATAAACAGACAAAGTCTTTGCCCAGGGGTGGGAGAGTTTGAAACTAAAGGGCGTAGGTTCTGGATGAGAGGGGAAAGATTTAAAAGGGACCTCAGGAGCAAGTTTTTTTTTGTGTAGAGTGTGGTGTGTGCATAGAATGAGCTGCCAGGGGCAGTGGTGGAGGCTGGGACAATCACAGCTTTTAAAAGGCATCTGGATGACTACATCAATAGGAAGGGTTGAGAGGGATAAGGGCCAGGCACTGGCAAATGGGACTCGGTTAGGTAGAATATCTGGTTGACATGGACGAGTTGGAGCGAAGGGTCTGATTCCGTGCTGTACATCTCTATGACTAATGCAATCATCATGTTACAGAAGAACTGGTTGTGTTGGCATTATCAAATCAGGTAAAATGTGAAGTGTAGGAGGGCTACCACAGAGAAATACCAAACATACTCAAAACTCTGAGTTAATTTACTAATGTCACAACAAAGGGTTGATCGACTGTGGGAAATCAACTTGCAATGGGCAGGGATAAATAATCCTACACAGCCATTCCACATTGGGTTGTGACGGGTGGGGGACAATTAAATCATTAATTGGGGAGTCCCACACTAGGATCTCAGAGCCTGACTGTAGCTCCCTCCTGACACACACTGGACTGGGAAGAGAGGGGGATATTTGCTGAGGATCTGTCGGGATTTTCCTACTGTATGTGTGGTTCCCAGAATCAAACTCTGTCTCTGTCCCTCGCTGTCTCCCTCTCTCTCGCTGTCTCACTCTCTCTCTCCCACACTGTCTGTCTCTCTCCCGAGCTGTTTTCTCTCTCTCCCTTGCTGTGTCTCTCTCCCTCTCTCACTCCCTCTCACTGTCTCTCTCGACCTCTCACTGTCTCTCTCTTTCGCTCTCTCTCACTCTCTCACTCTCTCTCTCTCGCTGTCTCTCTCTCTCTCGCTGTCTCTCTCTCCCTCTCGCTGTCTCACTCTCACTCTCTCTCCCTCTCGCTGTCTCTCTCTCTCTCTCTCTCGCTGTCTCTCTCTCTCTCCCTCTCGCTGTCTCACTCTCTCTCTCTCGCTGTCTCTCTCTCTCTCCCTCTCGCTGTCTCACTCCCTCTCTCTCTCTCTGGTTCTGGCTCTGGGCTGATGATTCCTCGGGGCAGAAATGATTTGATTCCCTCTGTCTCTGCACCGTCCTGAATTTCAGCTCCTGGATCTAATCCCCTCCTCGGGGCGGGGGGAACAGACTGAGAGGGAAATAAAAATCAATTTGAAATAAAATACAGCAGCGACACCAAGAGCACAGCAAGATCCCACTGCTCTCTGCCTTCCCCAGTCTCCCACTTTACCCTGCGATACTGGGTCAGTTTAATTACTGCATCATTAATGCATTGCAGAACATCAAGCAACAGCGAAATACAAAGAAATCACTAAAGAGCAATTGGCCCGAGGCTAGAAACACACAGCAAGATCCCACAAGCAGCAGTGTGACCACAGATAGATCATCTGTGTTCCTGACCCTGGTTAAGGGTTCGATCCTGTCTCCATGATGACAGAAGGACCAATCCTACTGTTTGACAAATCCCAAACTATACCCCCGTCTTCTCCGTTTCTCTCTCCCTCTCTCTATTCCCCCCCTCTCTGTTCCCCCCTCTCTGTGTACCCCTTCTCTCTATTACCCCGCTCTCTCTCTATTGCCCCCCCATTGCTGCCCCCTCTCTCTAAGTTCCCGACTCTCTCTCTCTCTCTCTGTTCCCCCTCTCTCTGTTGCCCCCCTCTCTCTCTATTCCCCCCTTTCGCCCATCTCTCTCTATTTCCCCCATTATGTCTCTGTTCCCCCTCTCCAACTGTTCCCACTTCTCTGTCTGATCCCTCTCTCTCTATTCCCTCATTCCCCCTCTTGCCCTGTTCCCCCTCTCGCTCTGTTGCCCCCTCTCTCTCTGTTCTACCTCCCGTTGTCCCGTCTCTCTGTTCACCCCCCTCCTGTTCTTGTGCGCTCTCTCTCTGTTCCGCTGACTCTGTTCCCCGCTCTCTCTCTTTCCCCCCTCTCTCTGTTCCCCACTCTCTCTCTGTTCTCCCTCTCTGTTGTCCCACTCACATTCTGTCCATCTCTGATAACTCTCTCTGATTTAATCCTGCACACTGTAATCTTTATCCCTCTGCCCCGCCCTCTCCCCACTTTAAATAATGACGGGGTAAAAACAAGGGCTGCAGATGCTGGAAACCAGAGTCCAGATTAGAGTGGTGCTGGAAAAGCACAGCAGGTCAGGCAGACTCCGAGGAGCAGGAAAGTCGACGTTTAGGGCAAAAGCCCTTCGTCAGGAATAGAGGCAGAGTGCCTGCAGGGTGGAGAGATAAATGAGAGGAGGGTGGGGGTGGGGAGAAAGTAGCATAGAGTACAATAGGTGAGTGGGGGTGGGGATGGAGGTGATAGGTCAGGGAGGAGGGTGGAGCAGATAGGTGGGAAGGGAGATAGGCAGGTAGGACAGGTCATGGGGACAGTGCTGAGCTGGAAGTTTGGAACTGGGGTGAGGTGGGGGAGGGGTAATGAGGAAACTGGTGAAGTCCACATTGATGCCCTGGGGTTGAAGTGTTCCGAGGCGGAAGATGAGGCGTTCTTCCTCCAGGCGTCTGGTGGTGAGGGAGCGGCGGTGAAGGAGACCCAGGACCTCCATGTTCTTGGCTGAGTGGGAGGGGGAGGTGAAATGTTGGGCCACAGGGCGGTGGGGTTGATTGGTGTGGGTGTCCCAGAGATGTTCCCTAAAGCGCTCCGCTAGGTGGCATCCAGTCTCCCCAATGTAGAGGAGACCTCATCAGGAGCAACGGATACAATAAATGATCTTGGTGGATGTGCAGGTAAAACTTTGATGGATGTGGAAGGCTCCTTTAGGGCCTTGGGTGGAGGTGAGGGAGGAGGTGTGGGCGCAGGTTTTGCAATTCCTTCCGGTGACAGGGGAAGGTGCCAGGACGGGAGGGTGGGTTTTTGGGGGCGTGGACCTGACCAGGTAGTCACGGAGGGAACGGTCTTTGAGGAAGGCAGAAAGGGGTGGGGAGGGAAATATATCCCTGCTGGTGGGGTCCGTTTGGAGGCGGCGGAATTATCATTGGACGATGTGGTTTATGTGAAGGTTGGTAGGGTGGAAGGTGAGCACCGGGGTGGGGGTCTGTCCTTGTTACGGTTGGAGGGGGTGGGGTTTGAGGGCGGACGGCAGGATATGGACGAGATGCGTTGAAGGGCATCATTAACCACGTGGGAAGGGAAATTGCGGACGATGAAGAAGGAGGCCATCTGGTGTGTTCTGTGATGGAACTGGTCCTCCTGGGAGCAGGTACGGCAGAGGCGGAGGAATTGGAATACGGGATGACATTTTTGCAGGAGGTAGGGTGGGAAGAGGTATAATCCAGGTAGCTGTGGGAGTCGGTGGGTTTGTAAAAAATGCCAGTGTCAAGTCAGTCGTCATTAATGGAGAAGGAGAGATCAGAGATGGTCCCGGTGAACGCCTCATCTTCCGCCTCGGAACACTTCAACCCCAGGGTATCAATGTGGACTTCACCAGTTTCCTCATTTACCCCTCCCCCACCTCACCCCAGTTCCAAACTTCCAGCTCAGCACTGTCCCCATGACCTGTCCTACCTGCCTGTCTCCCTTTCCCCCTATCTGCACCAGCCTCCTCCCTGACCTATCACCTCCATCCCCACCCCCACTCACCTATTGTACTCTATGCTACTTTCTCCCCACCCCCACCCTCCTCTCATTTATCTCTCCACCCTGCAGGCACTCTGCCTCTATTCCTGACGAAGGGCTTTTGCCCTAAACGTCGACTTTCCTGCTCCTCAGATGCTGCCTGAACTGCTGTGCTTTTCCAGCACCATTCTAATTATTAAATAGTGACAGCTCATTTTGTTGTGTGTGGGTCAGTTTTATTTGTTTGAAAAATCAACAAAAGAAACCTGGAGAGACAGACAGAGACCCCCCTCCCAGATACACAGTGAATTGAATTGAAATGGCCATCCTGTATGTATTTCTGTGATTATCACATTTTATCCCCCTGGCCTATACACCTCTCACATCACTCTGACATGAGAACAGGTCTTTGGAGAGAGTTTCCCATTGAAGGTTTCAATTCCCTCCTCAGGGAATCCTGCCTCCCAGATCCTGGGGATTAACCTGTTTGTGTCACAATCCCGAGTCCTCGGTTACTTTAACCCCAGGCTTCAAACCCGTTTTAAACCAAAGAACCTTCCACTGGGACAGTCAGCTCTCACCCTCTCACTCACACTCTCACTCACTCCTCCCCACCCTCCCTCTCTCATTCTCCCTCTCTCGTTCTCCCTCTCTCTGCCCCTATCTACGTTTCCATCTCTGTTCAGCTTTCTCCAGCTCTCAAGAATTGATCTATGTCTCTCCCACACCCCCTCTATCCTCTCTCCACCCCAACCCCCACCTGTCCCTTCTCTCTCCCCCTCCCTCGCTCTCCATTTCCCCTCCGTTCTGACAGAAATGCCCTCTCCTCTCCTCCCTCCCTCCCTCCCATTTAAAGTGGGTCCCATCTCCTTTTTCTGCAGACATTAACCAGGTCAATACCACATTCTGAGGGGAGGGGGAGGAGAGGATAGGTGGCGGGGTGGGGAGAGTGAGGTCTGTCTTGGGGGAAGGGGGAAAGATACACCCCCTCCCACTGTCAGACCATCAGCAAACAGAGCCCGGGCTCTGTCCACAGGCTGCTCTGATGTGTAAGGGGTGACCCACAGGCAGAGGGGTGCACAGCAAGATCCCACAGGCAGCTGGGTGTGGCACCCCTGGGGTATTTCACCTTCTTTGTACCACGCCAGAACACTCCACCCCATCCCCAGGAACAACCCCTCCATAAGCACGTTACCCTCCCCCATGTACTTCTCACACAGCAAGGTCCCAATAGTGCCAGCAATTTCACAATTCAGTTTGTGACTGGGGGTCTCCCTGACTCGCTCTCCCGGCCTGTCTCTCTCCTGGTCCTGTCTCACTCTGTGTCACCAAATCCCCCTTCTCTGAGTCACCATCTCCCTCTCTCTCTCTCTCTCCGTGTCACCATCTCCCTCTCTCTCTCTGTGTCACCATCTGCCTCTCTCTCTCTCTGTGTATCTCTCTCTCTCTCTCTCTCTCTGTCACCATCTCCCTCTATTTCTCTATCAACATCTCACTCTCTCTGTGTTACCATCTCCCTCTCTCTCTCCCCCTCTCTCTGTGTCACCATCTCCCTCTCTCTCTCTCTCTCTGTGTCACCATCTCCCTCTCTCTCTCTGTGTCACCATCTCTCTCTCTCTGTGTCACCATCTCCCTCTCTCTCTCTGTGTCACCATTTCCCTCTCTCTCTGTGTTACCATCTCCCCCTCTCTCTGTGTCACCATCTCCCCCTCTCCCCCCTCTCTCTGTGTCACCACCTTACACTCTCTCTTTGTGTCATCATCTCCCTCTCCCTCTCTCTCTGTGTCACCATCTCCTCCTCTCCCTCTTTGTGTCACCATCTGGCCCTCTCCTCTCCGTGTCACCATCTTCCTCTCTCTCTGTGTCACTATCTCCCTCTCTCTGTGTCACCATTTCCCCCTCTCTCTCTCTCTCTCTCTCTCTCTGTGTGTCACCATCTCCCCCTCTCCCCCCTCTCTCTATCTCTCTGTGTCACCATCTCCCCCCCACTGTCTCTGTGTCACCATCTCCCCCCCACTCTCTCTGTGTCACCATCCCCCCCCGTGCGTCACCATCTCTCCCTCTCCCTCTCTCTCTCTCTCTGTCATCATCACCCCCCCCCCCAATCTCTCTCTCTCTCTCTCTGTGTCACCACCTTCCTCTCTCTCTTTGTGGCAGCATCTCCCTCTCTCTCTCTCTGTGTCACCATCTCCCTCTCTCTCTGTGTCACCATCTCTCTCTGTCACCATCACCCTCTCTCTCTCTCTCTCTGTCACCATCTCCCTCTCTCTCTCTCTGTGTCAACATCTCCCTTTCTCTCTTTCTGTCACCATCTCCCTCTCTCTCTCTGTGTCACCATCTCCCCCTCTCTCTGTCACCATCACCCTCTCTCTCTCTGTCACCATCTCCCTCTCTCTCTGTGTCACCATCTCTCTCTGTCACCATCACCCTCTCTCTCTCTCTCTCTGTCACCATCTCCCTCTCTCTCTGTGTCACCATCTCCCTCTCTCTCTCTGTCACCATCTCCCTCTCTCTCTCTGTCACCATCTCCCTCTCTCTCTGTGTCACCTTCTCCCCATCTCTCTGTGTCACCTTCTCCCTCTCTTTCTCTCTGTGTCACCATCTCCCCCTCTCTCTGTGTATCACCATCTCCCTCTCTCACTCTCTCTCTGTGTCACCATCTCTCTCTGTCACCATTTCCCCTCTCCCTCTCTCTCTCTCTGTGTCACCCTCTCTCCCTCTCTCTGAGTCACCATCTCCCTCTCTCTCTCTCTCTCTCTGTGTCATCATTTCCCCCCCTCTCTCTCTCTCTCTGTGTTACCATCTTCCTCTCTCTCTCTCTCTGTGCCACCATCTCCCTCTCTCTCTCTGTGTCACTATCTCCCTCTCTCTCTCTCTCTGTGTCACCATCTCCCTCTATTTTTCTATCAACATCTCACTCTCTCTGTGTTACCATCTCCCCCCTCTCTCTCTCTCTCTCTTCCCCTCTCTCTGTGTCACCATCACCCTCTCTCTCCGTGTCACCATCTCCCTCTCTCTCTCTGTCACCATCTCCCTCTCTCTCTCTCTGTGTCACTATCTCTCTCTCTCTCTCTCTCTGTGTCACCATCTCCCTCTATTTCTCTATCAACATCTCACTCTCTCTGTGTTACCATCTCCCTCTCTCTCTGTGTCACCTTCTCCCTCTCTCTCTCTGTCAGCATATCCCTCTCTCTCTCTCTCTCTGTGTCACCATCTCCCTCTCTCTCTCTCTGTCACCATCTCCCTCTCTCTCTGTGTCAACATCACCCTCTCTCTCTCTGTGTCATCATCTCCCTCGCTCTCTCTCTGTCACCATCTCCTCCTCTCCCTCTTTGTGTCACCATCTGGCCCTCTCCTCTCCGTGTCACCATCTTCCTCTCTCTCTGTGTCACTATCTCCCTCTCTCTCTCTCTCTCTCTGTCACCATTTCCCCCCCACTCTCTCTCTCTCTCTCTCTGTGTCACCATCTCCCCCCCACTCTCTCTGTGTCACCATCCCCCCCCCCCGCCGTGTGTCACCAACTCTCCCTCTCCCTCTCTCTCTCTCTGTCATCATCTCCTCCTCTCCCTCTCTGTGTCACCATCTGGCCCTCTCCTCTCCGTGTCACCATCTCCCTCTCTCTCTGTGTCACCATCTCCCTCTCTCTCTGTGTCACTATCTCCCTCTCTCTCTGTGTCACTATCTCTCTCTCTCTCTCTCTGTGTCACCATCTCCCTCTATTTCTCTATCAATATCTCACTCTCTCTGTGTTACCATCTCCCCCTCTCTCTGTGTCAACATCTCTCTCTCTCTCTCTCTGTGTCACCATCTCCCACTCTCTCTGTATCACCATCTTCCCCTCTCCCCCCTCTCTCTGTGTCACCACCTTCCTCTCTCTCGTTGTGGCATCATCTCCCTCTCTCTCTCTCTGTGTCACCATCTCCCTCTCTCTCTGTGTCACCATCTCTCTCTGTCACCATCACCCTCTCTCTCTCTCTGTCACCATCTCCCTCTCTCTCTGTGTCATCATCGCCCTCTCTCTCTCTCTCTCTGTCACCATCTCCCTCTCTCTCTCTCTCTGTGTCACCATCACCCTCTCTCTCTCTGTCACCATGTCACTCTCTCTCTCTGGGTCACCATCTCCCTCTCTCTCTGTGTCACCTTCTCCCTCTCTCTCTGTCACCATATCCCTCTCTCTCTCTCTCTCTCTCTCTGTGTCACCATCTCCCCCTCTCCCTCTCTGTGTCACCATCTCCCCCTCTCTCTCTCTCTGTGTCACCATCTCCCTCTCTCTCTGTGTCACCATCTCCCTCTCTCTCTCTCTATGTCACCATCTCCCCCTCTCTCTGTGTATCACCATCTCCCTCTCCCTCTCTCTCTCTCTCTCTGTGTCACCATCTCCCTCTCTCTTTGTGTCACCGTCTCTCTCTGTCACCATTTCCCCTCTCCCTCTCTCTCTCTCTCTGTGTCACCCTCTTTCCCTCTCTCTGAGTCACCACCTCCCTCTCTCTCTCTCTCTGTGTCATCATTTCCCCCCCTCTCTCTCTGTGTTACCATCTCCCCCTCTCTCTCTCTCTCTCCGTGCCACCATCTCCCTCTCTCTCTCTGTGTCACTATCTCCCTCTATCTCTCTCTCTGTGTCACCATCTCCCTCTATTTCTCTATCAACATCTCACTCTCTCTGTGTTACCATCTCCCTCTCTCTCTGTCTCTCTCTCTCTGTGTCACGATCTCCCTCTCTCTCTCTCTCTGTCACCATTTCCCCCCATCTCTCTCTCTCTCTCTCTCTCTCCGTGCCACCATCTCCCTCTCTCTCTCTGTGTCACTATCTCCCTCTATCTCTCTCTCTGTGTCACCATCTCCCTCTATTTCTCTATCAACATCTCACTCTCTCTGTGTTACCATCTCCCCTCCTCTCTCTCTCTCTCTCTCTTCCCCTCTCTCTGTGTCACCATCTCTCTCTCTCTCTCTCTCTCTCTCTGTGTCACCATCTCCCTCTCTCTCTGTGTCACCATCTCCCTCTATCTCTGTGTCACCATCACCCTCTCTCTCTCTGTGTCACCATCTCCCTCTCTGTCTGTGTCATCATCTCCCTCTCTCTCTCTGTCACCATCTCTCTCTCTCTGTGTGTCACCATCTCCCTCTCTCTCTGTCACCATCACCCTCTCTCTCTCTCTGTCCCCATCTCCCCCTCTCCCTCTTTGTGTCACCATCTCCGTCTCTCTCTCTCTGTGTCACCATCTCCCCTCCTCTCTCTCTCTCTCCCTCTCTGTGTCACCATCTCCCTCTCTCTCTCTGTGTCACCATCTCCCTCTCTCTCTCTCTGTGTCACCATCACCCTCTCTCTCTGTGTCACCATCTCCCTCTCTCTCTGTGTCACCATCACCCTCTCTCTCTGTGTCGCCATCTCCCTCTCTCTCTGTCACCATCTCTCTCTCTCTCTCTGTGTCACCATCTCCCCTTCTCCCTCTTTGTGTCACCATCTCCGCCTCTCTCTCTCTCTCTCTGTGTCACCATCTCCCCCCCCACTCTCTCTGTGTCCCCATCTCCCCCCAACACTCTCTGTGTCACCATCCCCCCCCGTGTGTCACCATCTCTCCCTCTCTCTCTGTGTCACCATCTCGCCACCCCCCCCCGCTCCGTGTGTCACCATCTCTCCCTCTCCCTCTCTCTGTCATCATCTCCCCCCCTTACTCTCTCTCTCTCCCTCTCTCTCTCTGTCACCATCTCCTCCTCTCCCTCTCTGTGTCACCATCTGGCCCTCTCCCTCTCTGTGTCACTATCTCCCTCTATTTCTCTATCAATATCTCACTCTCTCCGTGTCACCATCTCCCTCTCTCTCTCCCTCTCTCTCTCTCTCTGTGTCACCATCTCCCACTCTTTCTGTATCACCATCTTCCCCTCTCCCCCCTCTCTCTGTGTCACCACCTTCCTCTCTCTCTTTGTGGCATCATCTCCCTCTCTCTCTCTCTCTCTCTCTGTGTCACCATCTCCCTCTCTCTCTGTGTCACCATCTCTCTCTGTCACCATCACCCTCTCTCTCTCTGTGTCACCATCTCCCCCTCTCTCAGTCACCATCTCCCTCTCTCTCTGTGTCACCTTCTCCCTCTCTCTCTGTCACCATATCACTCTCTCTCTCTCTCTCTCTCTCTGTGTCACTATCTCCCTCTATTTCTCTATCAACATCTCACTCTCTCTGTGTTACCATCTCCCCCCCTCTCTCTCTCTCTCCCCCTCTCTCTGTGTCACCATCTCCCCCTCTCTCTGTGTCACCATCTCCCCCTCTCCCTCTGTGTCACTATCTCCCTCTCTCTCTGTGTCACTATCACCTCTCTCTCTATCACCATTCCCCCCCCCCACCCCGTGTCACCATCTCCCCCTCTCTCTCTCTCTCTTTGTCACCATTTCCCCCTCTGTCTCTCTCTCTCTCTCTCTCTGTCACCATCTCCCCCTCTCCCCCCCTCTCTCTCTCTGTGTCACCATCTCTCCCTCTCTCTCTGTGTCACCATCTCCCCCTCTCCCTCTCTCTCTCCATGCCACCATCTTCCTCTCTCTCTCTCTCTCTCCCCCTCTCTCTGTGTCACCATCTCCCTCTCTCTCTCTCTCTCTCTGTGTCACCATCTCCCTCTCTCTCTTTATGGCATCATCTCCCTCTCTCTCTCTCTGTGTCACCATCTCTCTCTGTCACCATCACCCTCTCTCTCTCTCTGTCACCATCTCCCTCTCTCTCTGTGTCATCATCGCCCTCTCTCTCTCTGTGTCACCATCACCCTCTCTCTCTGTGTCACCATCTCCCCCTCTCCCTCTCTTTCTGTGTCACCATCTCCCTCTATTTCTCTATCAACATCTCTCTCTCTGTGTCACCATCTCTCTCTCTCTCTCTCTGTGCCACCATCTCCCTCTCTCTCTGTGTGTCACTATCTCCCTCTCTCTCTGTCCCCATCTCCCTCTCTCCCTCTTTGTGTCACCATCTCCATCCCTCTCTCTCTGTGTCACCATCTCCCTCTCTCTCTGTGTCACTATCTCCCTCTCTCTCTATCACCATTCCCCCCCCTCTGTGTCACCATCTCCCCCTGTCTCTCTCTCTCTTTGTCACCATTTCCCCCTCTGTCTCTCTCTCTCTCTCTCTGTGTCACCATCTCCCCCTCTCTCTCAATGTGTCACTATCTCCCTCTCTCTGTGTCACTATCACATCTCTCTCTATCACCATTCCCCCCCCCTCTGTGTCACCATCTCCCCCTGTCTCTCTCTCTCTTTGTCACCATTTCCCCCTCTGTCTCTCTCTCTCTCTCTCTCTGTCACCATCTCCCCCTCTCCCCCCTCTCTCTCTCTCTCTGTGTCACCATCTCCCCCTCTCTCTCTCTGTGTCACCATCTCTCCCTCTCCCTCTCTCTCTCCATGCCACCATCTTCCTCTCTCTCTCTCTCTCTCTCCCTCTCTGTGTCACCATCTCCCCCTCTCCCTCTCTATCTCTGTGTCACTATCTCTCTCTCTCTCTCTCTGTGTCACCATCTCCCTCTATTTCTCTATCAACATCTCACTCTCTCTGTGTTACCATCTCCCCCTCTCTCTGTGTCAACATCTCCCTCTCTCTCTCTCTCTCTCTCTCTCTGTGTCACCATCTCCCTCTCTCTCTGTATCACCATCTTCCCCTCTCCCCCTTCTCACTGTGTCACCACCTTCCTCTCTCTCTTTTTGGCATCATCTCCCTTTCTCTCTCTCTCTCTCTCTCTCTCTGTGTCACCATCTCCCTCTCGATCTCTGTGTCACCATCTCCCCCTCTGTCACCATCACCCTCTCTCTCTGTGTCACCATCTCCCTCTCTCTCTGTGTCACCATCTCCCTCTCGATCTCTGTGTCACCATCTCCCCCTCTGTCACCATCACCCTCTCTCTCTGTGTCACCATCTCCCTCTCTCTCTGTGTCACTATCTCCCTCTCTCTCTCTATCACCATTCCCCCCTCTCTCTGTGTCACCATCTCCCCCTCTCTCTCTCTGTGTCACCATCTCTCCCTCTCCCTCTCTCTCTCCATGCCACCATCTTCCTCTCTCTCTCTCACTCTCTCCCTCTCTGTGTCACCATCTCCCCCTCTCCCTCTCTCTCTCTGTGTCACCATCTCCCTCTCTCTCTGTGTCACTATCTCCCTCTATTCCTCTATCAACATCTCACTCTCTCTGTGTTACCATCTCCCCCTCTCTCTGTGTCAACATCTCCCTCTCTCTCTCTCTCTCTCTGTGTCACCATCTCCCTCTCTCTCTGTATCACCATCTTCCCCTCTCCCCTCTCTCACTGTGTCACCACCTTCCTCTCTCTCTTTTTGACATCATCTCCCTCTCTCTCTCTCTCTCTCTCTCTGTGTCACCATCTCCCTCTCTCTCTGTGTCACCATCTCTCTCTGTCACCATCACCCTCTCTCTCTGTGTCACCTCCCTCTCTCTCTGTCACCATATCCCTCTCTCCCTCTCTGTGTCACCATCTCACCCTCTCTCTCTCTGTGTCACCATCTCCCTCTCTCTCTCTGTCACCATCTCCCTCTCTCTCTGTCACCTTCTCCCCCTCTCTCTCTGTCACCTTCTCCCTCTCTCTCTCTATGTCACCATCTCACCCTCTCTCTGTGTATCACCATCTCCCTCTCTCTCTCTGTCACCATATCCCCCTTTCCCTCTCTCTCTCTCTGTCACATTCTCCCTTTCTCTCTCTCTGTGTCACCATCTCCCCCCTCTGTGAGTCACCATCTCTTCCTCTCTTTCTGTCACTATTTCCCCCTCTCTCTCTCTCTGTCACCATCTCCCCATCTCTCTCTTTGTGTTGTTATCTCCACCTCTTTCTCTCTGTCACCATTTGACCTCCTCTATGTCGCCATCTCACCCTCCCCCCCCTCCCTGTGTCACCATTTCCCCCCGCCACCTCACTCTCTCTCTGTTGCCATCTTTCCCTCCCCCTCCATCTCTGTTGCCATCTCCCTCTGTCTCTCTATGTGTCACCATCTCCTTCTCTCTGTCTCTCTGTGTGTATCGCCATCTCCCTCTTAAATCTATCCATCTCTCCCTCTGTCTGTCCAATCTGGATTTGTTTGAAAAGTCCAACAAAAGAAAACAGAGAGGGTTCACTATAGGGGACCTAGAGAGAAAGACAGAGAGAAACTCACTCCCAGATACTCAGTGAATTGAATAGAAATGGCCGACCTGTGCCTTATTTCTACAATTTTCACATTTAAGCCCATGGCCTATACACATCTCACGTTACTCTGACATTAGAACGGGTCTATGGAGAGAGTTTCTCATTTAAGCTTTTAATTGCTTCCGTGGGAGTCCTCTGTCTGTCAGACACTCGCTGGCGATTGACGTGTTTGTGTTAAATCCCAAGGTCCCAGTTACTTTAAGCCCAGGCTTCAAACCTGTTTTAAAACTGCTAGGGCCGCAATCCGACAGGACCCAATTAACCAGAGGCCCTGTAAAAAGCCAGTCCACCCCCAGGGAGGGGATTAAATCACAGGGTAATCTGCAGACAAAACTCACCTGGGCCCCCACAGGGTGCAGCCTGTTAAACAGGCCTCAGAACTGTGTTCCCCTGCTGGAGAAAGTTCTTGTTCGAAGGTTTCCTGGTCTCAAACTCTCTCTCTCCAAGTGGCTGGAAAGTTCCCTTTGGAAGGTAAGAGGCAGCATTCGTTGAAAGGCAAAGCAGGAAAATCTTTTGGTGGGAGATGGCACAGCAAGATCCCAGGGTTTTTCCCCTGTCAGTGACACAGACAATCTCTCAGCAACATCCAAACACAAACATGGTGGGCGATGAGTTCAATTTTCATGTTGAAAAGCTTTTCAATTGATGAGTCAGCTGATTAAAACACTCACTACCTGCAACGGTGACCTCAGGGCAACTGATGCACAACAAGATCCCACATGTGACAATTCTGCAGCAGCTCGATAATCTGATCGTTTTTATTTCCCTAGTGATGCTGGTTCAGTTTAAATATTTCCAGTCAGCCCAGAATTAAAAATTACAGCTATTTCACAATCTCACAAGACCTCTCCATCTCTCTCCTTGTGTTTCTCCCATTCTCTCCATTTTTCAATTCTCTCTCTCGCTCTCCTTCTCTCACTGTTGAATGTTATCATCCTGCCCTCTCAATGACCCATCTTCCTCTGACACTGTGACAAGTTTTTACAGAGGGTCAGATATTTTGGGTTTTAATTCCCTCCTGAGGGAGTCCTGCCTCCCAGATCCTGGGGGTTATCCTGTATGTGTCACGGTCCCGAGTCTCGGTTATTTTAACCCAAGGCTTCAAACCCATTTCAAAAATGACAGGGCCGCAATCTGACAGTTAACCAGAGGCCCCGACAAACCAGGCTCTTTCCCAGCACACTCCCCACCCCCAGAGGAGATGAAACCTTGGGGTAACAAACAGGCCACAACTCACCTGGGCCCAACGGGGTGCAGCCTGGTGAACAGGCCTCAGGCCTGTGTTCCCCCTCTGGAGGTTGTTCTTGTCCAAGGCTTTCCTGGCCCCAGACATTTTGGATCTTCACTTTACAGCTTTCCCAAAAAAAAGTTCCTCGGGACAAAAGAGAGAAAAGATGAGACTGGTTTTGTTGGGGGGGGGAGTGAGAGCACTTTGATGCAAAATTACACAGCAAGATCCCAGGTTGAAACGCAACCCACCAACCCTAATACATTATATAACATCACCACAACATTGAAATACAATCAAATTGTAAGACAGCAATTACCCAGAGGCTGAAACATTAACACCCACACACACACAGACACACAGACACAGACACACACACAGACATGCACACTCACAGACAGACAGACATTCCTGCACATACACACACACTCTCTCACATACGCTCACACATACACTCCCACACACACACAAACCCTCTCACAGACCTATACTCTTTTATACTCATACACACATGTGCACACACACACGTGCACACACACACAAACACGCACTCTGTCACAGACACTTGTACTACCCCCTACAAACCACATGCGCGCACACACGCTCTCTCTCCAAAATTCCTTCTCTCACAAAGTCTGTCATACACTCTAACACACACACACGCTCACACACACACGCCCACACACACACGCCCACACACACACACACACAGACACACACACACACACACACTCTTTCTATTGTGCATGCACAGTCTCACATGCACACACTCTTTCTTTCACACACGCAATCTCTATTTCTCTCACGCGCAGGCCCATACAGTCTTTCCCTCTCATGCACACCCTCTCTCTTGCGTGCACACATTCTCTCTCTCATGGAAGCACACACCCACTCTGTCTCACAAGGGCATGCTCTCTCTCTCACTCACACACTCTCTCACAAACACACTCTCCTTCTCTTGCAGGCACACTCACACAAAGTGCGCACACGTACACACCCTCTCATACACTCACTTTCACACACACAAACAATCTTTCTCGGGCACGCTTTCTCACAAGCATCCCGTCTTTTTCTCTCATGCAGGTACACGTTCTCTCGCACGCTCTGAAACACACTGTCTCTCACTCACACACTCTCTCTCTTGCATGCACACACACACTATCTCTCCTGCATGTGCTCACTCTCTCTAGCACACCAACACTTTCTCTCACAAGCACACTCACATGTGTACACATTCTTTCTCTAGCACACACGCACATCTCTTTCACACACATGCACACTGTCTCACTCATGTTCATGCACACTATATAACTCACATTCACGCACACTCTCACACGTTCACACACAGTCTCTTCCTCTTGCATACCCACACACTCACATATCTCTCTCACTTTTATGTGCTCTCTCTTTTGCACACTCTTTCACACTCGCGCATTCTCACACACACACTCTCGCGCTTGCACGTACTCCGTCACGTTCACACATACACTCTCTCATGTTCATGCACATTCACACATTCTCCCAGTCACACACACACTCTCTCGCGGTCGCGTGCACTCTCTCTCACATTTGCTCACACACTCTCGTATTCACACACATCTAGTCTCTCGTGTTCGTGCACACACACCCGCATTCGCATGCTAGCTCTTGTGCTTGCACGTTCTCTCGTGTTCATGCACTCTCTCTCGTGCATTCATGCTCACTCTCTCGCTCACGCACACTACCTCTCTCGCGTTCCAAACACACTCCCTCTCTTTCACTTTCATTCACACTTTCTCTTGTGTTCACACACACTCTCTCTCATGCACTGCCTCTCTCTTGCATTTATGCACTCTCTTTCTTGTACATTCACATACTCTGTCTTGCATTCACACAGACTGTCTCTCTCGCACTCATGCCAACGCTCTCTCTCACATTTGTGTACTCTCCCTCTCTCTCGCGGTCGCACACTCTCTTTTGCATATGTTCACCCACTCTCCCTCTTGCACCTTTGCACTCTTTTTCGCTGCTTTCTGTACATACTCTCTCATGCTTTTGTGCACTCTGTGTCTCACGTATTTGCACACACTCTCTCACATTTGCACAATCTCTGTCTCATATTTGTGCACTCTTGTGTTTCTGTACACACTTTCATGCATTTGTGCACACTTTATCTCTTGTGTTTGCACACTCTCGCTCTCTCACGTTCGCACACACTGTCCCTCAAGCTGCACAGTCTCTCATGTTCGCGCACTCTCTCTCTCGTTAGTGCACTCTCTCTCACACATCCACGCACACTTGCTCTCTCGCATTCACGCACACTCTTGCATTCGTGCACACTCTCTTTCTCATTCACACACACTCTCTTGCATTCACACACATTCACGTTTGTGCACACACTCTCTCACAGTCGAGTACACTCTCACTCTTGCATTAGCGTGCACTCTCCCAAGCTCACGTTTGTGCACACTCTGTCTCTCACATTTCCGCACAATGTCTCTCTCACATTAACACACTGTCTCACTCGTGTTTGCCCACACTTTCTCCTCACATTCTCTCTCTTTCTCTCTTGCGTTTGCACAGACTCTCTCTTATGTTGGCACACTCTCTCTCATGCGTTTAGGCACTCTCTCTCACATTCACACATTCTCTCTTGTGTTCGTGCACTCTCTCGTGCTCGCACACACACACACACACACTCTCGCACTGACACACACTCCCCATCTCTCTCTCACGCTTGCACACAATGTTCCTCTTGCACACACACTCATTCTCTGTCCCATTCACACACACTCCCCTCTCTCACATGCACGCACTCTCTTTCTGTCACACGCTCACACACATTCTGTTCAATCTGACATCCAGGGATTCTTTAATGGAGCTTTAATATTTGAAAGTCCCAGTGTACTTGGTTATTCCATGTTCCTGTGTAACTGTGTGAGCATGTCTGTAACTGTGTGTGTGTGTGTGTGTGTGTGTGTCTGTAACTGTGTGTGTGTGTGTGTGTGTGTGTGTGTACCACCAGGGTCCTGCATTATTAGGTCCAATATGACTTTACTCAGGTCTTATTAAATATTCAGCAATATTTTCTAGATCCTTGTTCACAAATCGCAGAAAGCCAATGTGATGGTGTCCCCAAATTTGAAAAATGCTTTTGAGACATTTTCCCCTCTCCTGTGCTGACAGGATTCCAGAGCCATCACTGAAACCTTCTCTGCTCCGGCCCACCCCCCCAAGGTTAACATTGTCCCATTTAGTCTGGATTGTCTCTCTGCAGGCTAACATCCAAACACCATCACTTCCCACCTCACTGTAGGAGGCTGTGAAATGATCATGGACAAACTGTGAGGGGCTGTTTTAATCTACAAAGCCAGCACAAAGGGTTCTGAAGGTGTCTGCCATCTTAGATATGTTGGCAGCCATTTCATGTTAGCCCAGCACTGACATTGACTTTACAAATAGGGAGAGGCAAGAAAGGGTGGGGAGTTGGGGAGTGTGTGTGTATCTGAGTGCAGTATAGATTCCCCAGAATGATAACTGGACAGGAAGGGGTCACTGGGGAGGGAGGGAAGTGAATGAAACGCAGGATTGTCTCCCTGGGATTTACCAGGACCAGAGGGAATAGATGTTTTTGGGACAATAATGACAACTGCTGGGATAGAGAAAGAGAAAGGTGTTTTGCTGCTTCTGGGTCTAGGATTAGAGTCAATGTCTAAAACTCGAAAAATACGCTGAAACAGTTTCAAGATTAAAATGAAGGAACAAAGCCTCCCATTTCCCTCTGTGATACTGCAAAGACTGTGTCTTACTCACTCACTCACTGAACCTGTCCAACTCCCTTCCCAGCCTTTCTGTGTCCGCCTTTACTGTCCCACATCACTTTGTATTATCAGTAACTGGAACACGGGATCCCATCATCTCAGTCATTCACAGAGACTGTGTCCAGCGCACTGTGGGTCCCAGCGAATAATTCACTCCCATCTGCTAGTGTACAGCTCGTGTCTGTCTCAGAGTGAGCTCTGAAACATCTCCAGGACACTCCCATCCTGCCTCTGTGTGTGTCTGGCTCTGTATCTGTGTCTGTAACTCTCTCGCTATCTGCCTCAGAAATTAGTTTCCCTATTCCCTCAATCACACACTGAGGACACTACAAAACTGCTCCATTCCCTCGAACCCAGTTTGAGATGACACTGAAGGCATGGAATGTGATTTATAAATGTCCATCCCTCAGTTACTTTGTGGGGTTGCAGTGTCAGGCTGTGATTTGGGTTAAATCCAGGCCAGGCCTCTTCCCCCAAGGACATTGGGTGACCATTTTGCTCTTTATGACAAACAGAGAAAGCCCTCAGCCCTCACAGGCCTATTTCACTGGAATTCTGTGCTTCATATTCATTGGCCAACAACAGGAAGGAGGTCTCTCTGTGAGTGTTTTACTGAGATGACATCAGCAACCCTGTGGACCACTTTCATCCTCAGACACCTTCCCAACGACAGTAAACAGCACCTGCTTGGATCCTCCGAAAGTCTACTGCTCTTCCCTGTATACTCCATTGGCAATTTGTGTATCATCTGCACATTCCAATGTTATGTCCTGTTTAATGAGGGGAGATACAGAGTAAAGCTGTCTCGACACTGTCTGCATTAATGCCTCCCAGAACAGGTACAGCATGGGGAGAGCTCTCTATGATGTTGCAGTCAAATAGCCGAAGGATAGGCATTCCCCAAGCAGAGGCTCAGAGTAAGCGAAGTTTAAACTGTCTCCATCACACACCCCGACACACAGATACAAAGACACAGTCCTGAACTCTCAACCGTGGTACAACAGGTTCAGTCCATCACTGATTCCACATTCTCTACTCTACACTTCCACTAATTCAACACCAAGTTCTTTGTTTAATTCTCTGTGTTCTGTTGTCATTCTCTGCTGGATTCCTGGTTCTGAGCATCCTAATGAACAGATGTTCGAATTCCACCGGCCATGTCCTGCTCCTAAACACAGCGTCTGATTTCATTCTGGTGTGTGATACAGGAGCCCCACACTGTCAGGGAAGGTGAATCTCTCACGTACTAACTCTCTTTCTATCTCTGTCTCATGCACGATCTCACTGTTTTTCTCTCTGTCTCATGTAAAATCTCACAATTTCTTTCTCCTTCCCATGTACAATACCACCATCTCCCTCTCTCTCAGCACATGTCTCATACATAATAGAGTCATTGAGTATACAGCACAGAAACAGACCATTCGATCCAACCCGTCCATGCCGACCAGATATCCCAACCCAATCTAGTCCCACCTGCTAGTACCTGGCCCATATTCCTCCAAACCCTTCCTATTTTTATATCCGTCCAAATGCCTCTTAAATGTTGTAATTGTACCAGCCTCTACCACTTCCTCTGGAATTCATTCCATTCACGTGCCACCCTCTGTCTGAAAATGTTGCCCCTTAGGTCTCTTTGATGTCTTTCCCCTCTCACCTACGCCCTCTAGTTTTGGACTCCACCACACGCGGGAAAATACTCTATCTATTTATCTTATCCATGCTCCTCATGATTTTATAAACCTCTATAAGGTCCCTCCTCCAGCCTCCAACGCTCCAGAGAAAACAGCCCCAGCCGATTCACCCTCTTCCCATAGCTCAAATCCTCCAACCCTGGCAACATCCTTGTAAATCTTTTCAAGTTTCACAACATCTTTGCAATAGGGAGGAGACTAGATCTGGTCTATTCTTTTCCATCACTATAATAAATCTAATAGAATTATGGTTGCTGGCCCCAAAGTGCTCCCCCACTGACACTCAGTCACCAGCCCTGCCTTATTTTCCAAGAGTAGGTCAGGCTTTGCACCTTCTCGAGTAGGTACATCCACATCCTGCTGGCCCCTCTCTCCCGTGAGAACATTCTACACGCTCTCTGAAACATCCTTGATCCTGGACACAGGGAAGCAACACACCAATTGCTTTCTCGCTGTTGGCCTCAGAAACATCCGTCTGTACCTTGGACGACAGAATCCCCTCACAAAATTGATCTCTTGGAAGCCGACATACCCCTCATTGCATTAGAGCCCGTCTCAACACCAGAAACTTGGCTGTTTGTGCTACGTTCCCCTGAGAATCCATCACCCACTACATTTTCCAACCAGCATACCTGTTTGAAATGGGTATATCCACAAAAGGCTCCTGAACTAGGTGCCTACCTCTCTTACCTTTCCTGCAGTTAACCCATCTATGTGACTGTATCTGAGACTTTCCCCCCTTCCTATAACTGCCATCCATCACATACTGTTGCTGTTGCAAATTCTTCATTTTCAGACATTCCGACCCAGGGAGGTTTTGTCCCTGAGGGAGGGCAGGTTCAGATCTTCAGGAAGAATAGAAATATCAGAACGCTTCTGTCTAAAGTGGTGAGAAAATCTGCATTTAATGTCGAGGGGGTTCAGCTGATCTTGTACACATATGTCAGAGAGTTAACCCAATGATAGTGTCAGGAAATAGGAGGACAAGCATTATTTCAATGTAAGGGGACTAACAGGGAAGGTGGATGAACGCAGGGCATGGTTAGGAACATGGGGCTGGGATATCATAGTGATTACAGAGACGTGGTTCAGGGATGGACAGGACTGGCAGCTTAATGTTCCCTGATACCAATCCAATAGGGCAGGATAGGAAGGTGGGGCAAGACAGGGGAGGGAATGGCATTGTTGATCAGGGATAATATCACGGCTGTACTTGGGGAGGATATTCCTGAGAATACATGGAATGAAGTTATTTGGGTGGAACTGAGAAATGAGAAAGGGATGATCACCTTATTGGGATTATATTATAGACTGCAGGAGAAAGTGAGGGCTGAAGATGCTGGAAATCAGAGTCGATGGTGTGGTGCTGGAAAAGCACAAGCAGGTCAGGCAGCATCCAAGGAGCAGGAGAATCGACATTTCGGAAGTTTCACTTTCCTGATGAATGGATTATGCCTGAAAAGGCAATTCTCCTGCCCTTCGGATGCTGACTGACCTGCTGAGCTTTTCCAGCATCACACTCATGTACTATACCCTTATTCAGCAGGAAATCGAAGTGTCAGTGGGGGAGCACTTTGGGGCCAGCGAACATAATTCTATAATTGTATTAGTTTTAAAACAACGATGGAAAAGGACAGACTGGATCTAAAAGTTAAAGTTCTAAATGGGAGGAAGGCCAATTTTGACGGTGTTAGGCAAGAACATTCAAAAATTCAGTGGGGGAATTGGGGGAGGGATGATTTGCAGCTAAAGGGATGGCTGGAAAATGGGAACCCTTCGAAATTGAGAAGACAAGACTCCAAGGAGAATATGTTGCTGTTAGCGGGAATGGTAAGGAAAGGTAAGGTATAGGGAAAGCTGGATGACGGGAGATATTGAGGTTTTAGTTAAGAAAAGAAACACGTCAGGGATAGATAGCAGAAATCGAGTTAATCCTTGGAAGAGTATAATGGCAGCAGGAGTATACTTAAGAGGGAAATCAGGAGGGCAAAATTGGACATGTGATAGATTTGGCAAATAGGGTTAAGGAGAATTCCCAAGGGATTGTATCAATACATTAATGGCAAAAGGGTAACTAGGGAGACAATAGGGCTCCTCAAAGATCAGCAGGGCAGCCTCTGAGCAGGAGATGGGGGTAGATATTAAATGAGTAATTTGCATCAGTGTTTACTGTGTTTTCAGAGTGGAGGCCTGTGACCAGTGGTGTGCCACAAGGATCAGTGCTGGGTCCACTGCTTTTTATCACTTATATAAATGGTTTGGATATGAATGCAGGAGGTATAGTTCGTAAGTTTGCAGATGACAGCAGAATTGGGGGTGTAGTAGACAGCGAAGAAGGTTAGCCCAGAGTACAACGGGATCTTGATCAGAGGGGCCGATGGGTCAAGGAGTGGTAGGTGGAGTTTAATTTAGATCAATGTGAGGTGCTGCATTTGGAAAGGCAAATCAACGTGTTATACACTTAATGGTCAGGTCGAGGGGAGTGTTGCTGAATCAAGAGACCTTGGCATGCAGCTTTATAGCTCCTGGAAAGTGGAGTCACAAACAGATAGGATAGTGAAGAAGGCATTTGGTATGCTGTCCATTATTGGTCAGAGTATTGAGTATAGGAGTTGGGAAGTCACATTGCGGCTGTACAGGACATTGGTTCGGCCACTTTTGGAATATTGTGTGCAATTCTGGATGATGTCGCAGTCAGAAAAGTGAAGGACAGGTATTCCCCAAGCAGAGACACAAGTTCAATTCAGTTTAAACAGTCTCCATCAAATGTATCCCACATATAGACACAAACAACCTCTCGACTGTGCTACAACAGGGTCAGTATATCACTGGCTCTGTATTCTCAACTGTATTCTCCCACAAATTCAGCACCGAGTTCTTTGTTTGATTCTCTCTGTTCTGCTGTCATTCTCTGATGGATTCCTGGATCTGAATGTCCTCATGAACAGACGTTCTAATTCCACGGGCCATGTCCTGCTCCTGAACACAGCGTCTGATTTCATTGCGGTGTGTGATAGAGGAGCCCCTTGGTGTCAGGGGGAGGTCAGTCTCTCTCGGGTACAATCTCACTATCGCTCTCTTGCACACAATCTCTCTTTCTCTAGCTCTCTCTCTCTCTTTCCCCCTCTCCCATAAATGATCTTGCTTTTGTTCTTGTGTCTAAACGAACCAAGGGACATGAGGGGGAGGATGGGATTAGAGAATTGATCACGATGATCGCACTCATTCTCTCACACTCTCTCACAGTCTCTCCTGCACCTACTCTCACACATGCAAGTGACTCTGTGTGTGTGTGTGAATCTGTGTGTGCATGCATTTCTGGTGTCCTTCCTATCAGAAGGATGTTGTGAAACTTGCAAGGGTTCAGAATAGATGCACAAAGATGTTGCCAGGGTTGGAGGATTTGAGCTATAGGAGAGACTGAATAGGTGAAGGCTGTTCTCTCTTGAGCGACAGAGGCTGAGGGGTGACCTGATAGAGGTTTATAAAATCATGAGGGGCATGATAGGATAAATAGACAACGTCTCTTCTCTGGGGTGGGGGAGTCCAGGACTAGAGGGCAAAGGTTTAGGGTGAGAGGGGAAAGATATGGAAAAGAAGCCTAAGTGGCAACTTTTTCACACAGAGGGTGGTATGTGTGTGGAATGAGCTGCTCGAGGAAGTGGTGAAGGCTGGTACAATTGCAACATTGAAAAGGCACCTGGATGGGTATATGAACAGGAAGGGTTTGGAGGGATATGGGCCAGGTGCTGGCAGGTGTACATCTCTCTGACTCTATGACTCTACTTGGCATCAGCCTTCCCAGTAGAACACCACTGTGTACACCAGCCCCTCTTCCCTGCACTAGACCCAGAGCCTTGACATTTCAACTGCTCCTCCAAGTGCTTTTTAAAGCTTATGAGATCAATACCCTCTCAGGTACTACATTCCAGATCCCTACTACCCTCTGGGTGATAGTGCCCCTCAAATCCCCTTAAACCCTCCTGCCTTTCACCTTAAAATGAGGACTCCTGTTATTGATTAAGGCCGACTGTTGCTTCGTATCCAGCCTGTTCGTGCCCCTCATACTCTTTTACACCTCTATCACGTCCCCCCTCAATCCTCCCTGCTTACAGGAAAATAACTTAAACTTAGCCAGCCTCTCTTCATCGCTGAACTGCTCCAACCCAGCCAACATCCTGGGGAATCTCTGAAGGGCTTATGCTCGAAACGTCGAATTCTCTATTCCTAAGATGCTGCCTGGCCTGCTGTGCTTTGACCAGCAACACATTTTCAGCTGTGATCTCCAGCATCTGCAGACCTCATTTTTTACTCGAATCTCCTCTGTACCCCATCTGGAGCAATCTGGGGCCCAGCAATCACTTCCTGAGCTTCCTACAAATTTCAGGGGAACACCTCATCAGGGCCTGGGGATTTATCCACTTTTATGTGTTTCTCCTCTGTAATATGGACATTTTTCAACAAAACCCCACATTCCATATCTTCCATCTCCTTCTCCACAGTAAACACTGATGCAAAATACTCATTTAGTATCACTCCCATCTCCTGTGGCTCCACACAGGGGCAGACCTTTCTGATCTTTGAGGGGCCCTACTCCCCACCATCATTATTCTTTCATACTTAATGTATTTGTGACATCCCTTTGGAGGTTTTAACATACAAAAATCGATCATTGTTCAGAGGAACAATTGGGACTCAGCGTCTGTTCTCAAAGGAGTTCAGGAGGATGGTGATGATCTCATTGAAACTTACAGAATTCTGACAGGCCTGGATAAAATGGATGTGGTGGAGATATTTCCACGAGGAGGGGATCCTAAGAGTGAAGGGGCGACCCTTTCAAACTGAGATGAGGAAGTGTTTCTTCAGACTGAGAGTGGTGTCTCTGTGCAACTCACTGCTGCAGAAGGCTATGGAGGCCACGTCACTGAGTGTATTTAAAATAGTGACAGATAGGTTCTCGATTAGTGAGGGGGACCAAAGGTTAGAGGGGGAAAGGCAGAAGGATGGAGTTGAGAACCATTTCAGCCATGATCCAATGGGAAGCAGACTCGATGGGCCAATTCTGCTCCTGTATCTGATGGTCCAACATGACAGTGTGAACAACTCCAATCTCAATCATGAATCTGTGATATCAAAAGACATGATGGAGATATTAACAGCAAATATAAATGCAGTTGAATGTTTTTAGGATGAATTTCACCAAATCATAAAGAAGGACACATCAAACATCATGGAGCTGTCAGCTTCTGTAATTCGCCCAGTGATTGTGTCTGGATCTGTCATCACTGCTCGAGCAATTGCAGCTTTGATTGCAGCCTATTTGTAATGTCAGCTGCTGCTGTCTGGTGTGTTGTCTCTGAGGTGATCTACATCATGAAATGTTGGCTCATGGTTTGGTCTATCTGTTACAGAGCAGAGGCTGACACCCTTCTGATAATAAAACTGAAACACCCAGAAAAGATCGTCTCGTAATCTAATAAAAATAAGTGTGAAAGGTGATATAACATACTTCTCACCCCAATCTGTTCCCATAGAATCCATAGAATCCCTACAGTGTGGAAACTGGCCCTTTGGCCCAACAACGTCCACACCGACCTTCCGAAGATGAAGCCATCCAGACCCAATCCTTTACTACTGTACCCTAAACTGCACATCCCTGGGAACTGTGGGACGATTTAGCATGGCCAATTCACTCTAACCTACACATCCCTGAACACTATGGGACAATTTAGGATGGCCAATTCACCCTAATCTGCATATTCCTGACACTGTGGGACAATTTATTATGGCCAATGCACATCTTTGGACTGTGGGAGGAATTCGGAGCACCCGGATGAAACCCACGCAGACACGGGGAGAATGCGTTAACTCCATGCAGATAGCTGCCTGAGGTGGAAATCGAACCCGAGTCCGTGGCGCTGTGAGGCAGCAGTGTTCCATATTACCATTTTTACAGACCACCTTTGAGACACACCTCACCCTGTCTCCTTCAAAACATGATTACAGCCGTAAATGTGGGATATTGGCCAAATGCTGGCAAATGGGATTCGCTTAAATGATGATATCTGCTCGGTATGGAAGAGTTGCACCAAAGGATCTGTTTCCGTGCTGTCCAACTCTCTGACTGTGTGAATGGTGATATGGTTCCCAGTCAGTGTGTTGGAGTTGGGCTGGGAGCTTCTTATGTGCCGATTCTTTTGCTTCCCCTGAGCGTCCATGTCATGGGTTGGGGAGGGTTTTCTGCACCACTCTTGCTTCGGTACTGCATTGCATCTTGTCCCAGTGCTGTTGCAGGCTTTTTAAATGGGTTAATGACCATTGTAACATCCTGTGCCTTCAGTCATTCCTTGATGTCACAGGGACTGAATCGAATTGGCTAATGGCTGATGTTCATGATGCTGGGAATCTCATGGGGGAGATCGAGATGGATCACCCACTTGGCACTTCTGGCTGAAGGTGTTGTAGATGCTTCAGCCTCATCTTTTGGACCTGATGGGTTGGGATCCTCCAGTCAATGAGGTTGGAGGTGATTGACCTCCCCCAATTAATGATTTAATTGTCCACCATTAGTCACAACCGAATATTGAACACTATGTAGAATTACATATCCCTGCCTATTGCAAGTTGATTTCCCACTGTTGAGCAACCCTTTGTTGTGACATTAGTAAATTAACTCCGAGTTTTGAGTATGTTTGGTATTTCTCTGTGGTAGCCCTCCTACACTTCACATTTTACCTGATTTGATAACATCAACACAACCAGTTCTTCGGTAACATGATGATTGCATCAGTCACAGAGATGTACAGCACAGAATCAGACCATTCGCTCCAATTCATCCATGCTGACCAGATCTCCGAACGTAACCTAGTCCCATTTGCCAGTGCCTGGCCCTTATCCCACTAAACCCTTCCTCTTGATGTAGCCATCCAGATGCCTTTTAAAAGCTGTGATTGTACCAGCCTCCACCACTGCCTCTGGCAGCTCATTCTATGCAAGCACCACACTCTACACAAAAAAAACTTGCTCCTTAGGTCCCTTTTGAATCTTTCCCCTGTCCTCCTGAACCTATACCCTCCAGGTTTGAACACCCCCACCCCTGGGCAAAGACTTTGTCTGTTTATTTCATGATTTTATAAAACTCTATGAGGTCACCTGTAGCCTCAGACGCTCCAGGGAAAACAGCCCCAGCCTATTCAGTCTCTCCCTATAGCTCAAATCATCCAACCCTGACAGCATCCCTGTCAAACTTTTCTGACTCCTTTCAAGATTCACAATATCCTTCCGATAGGAGGGAGACCAGAATTGCACACAATATTCCTAAAGTGGCCAAACCAATGTCCTGTACATCCACAACATGACCTCCCAACTCCTACACTTGATGCTGTGACCAATAAAGGAAAGCATACCAAATGCCTTCTTCACTATCCTATCTTCCTGCAACTCCACTTTCAAGGAGCTATAAACTTGCACTCCATTCATGTGCAACTCCATGTTACAGTAAAATCACGCTTCAGGAACAGCACTTAACGTGTTGGGGCCAATCATGTTGCAGCCAACACACATTTTAAAAGTTCACATTGTCAAAAGTGTCCCCAATTCTTCAATCGTGTTACAGCAAATTCATGTTGATGAAACACACATTATCACAGAATGACCTGCAATTGGCTCCTGAGGGATTTGAGGTTAAAAAAAAATCAATTGGAATTCTGGACAAAAAAGAACAAACAATCTGAAGAAATGGTGGTAAGGAATTGATAAGAGTTTTATGCACCAGTGATATAGATGTATAATGTTCATATTAATATCGAAATCTTTCCACAATTTCAAGATAAGATCATCGAAACTTGAAACAAACACAATGAGCATTACAGAAACTCAGCAGGTCTGGCAGCATGTGTGGAGAGAGAAACACTGTTAACATTGAGTCTCATGTGACTCATCTTCATGACATCAAAAACTGACCAATTTGACAGCCTTGTGAGGTTTACAAGGGATTTGGGATCCACAGTGTCACTAACATCTGTCTTCTCAAGTAAGATTTCTTTGTAATAAGTTAGTTAAACTTTGCTTAACAAAGTAATCTCAAAGATTTTGTCTTCTCGGGGACTAATGCAGGAGCAGGGAGATGTGTGAGAACTGCTCAGAAGGGTTGAAACGAGTAGTTTTGGGGAGGATCCAGGGAATTAGTGAGGAAAGAGATCACTCTGAGACTGAGTTACAACTCACACAACACCAGGTTATCGTCCAACTGGTTTATTTGGAAGCACTAGCTTTCGGAGCGCTGCTCCTTCATCAGGTGGTTGTGGAGTACACAATTGTAAAACACAGAATTTATAGCAAAAGATTACAGTGTGATGTAACTGACATTATACATTGGAAAATATCTTGATTGTTAAGTCTCTCATCTGTTGGAATGACCATGATAGTTTCACTTGGTTCATTGTACATCACAAAACTCTTTTTAAAAGTTACAGTCTCAGGTTAATTGTAACCATTAGTGAGGAAAGAGAACACTCTGAGACTGAGTTACAACTCATACAACATCAGGTTATGATTTTGATCAAAACACAATATAACTCTGCAAATACAAATTCATTCCACAAATGTGTGTGTGTGTGTCTGGTGTGGGAGTTTGTGAATGTCTGCGAGAGAGAGTGTATATGTGTGTGTGTGTGAATGTAAAGGTGTCGAAATTTGTGTGAGGGTGCATGTGTGTGTTTGGGAGTGTGTGCGCATGCAGGTGTGTGTGTGTGAGTGTCTGTGTATGTATAGGAGAACTTGTTTGTGTGACTGAGTGTGTGTATAGAGGTGTGTTTATATGTGTGAGTATCGGAGTGCCTGTGTGTGTGTATGTGTGTGTGTGCATGTGTGTAGGAGTGGCTGTGTGTGTATAGGACTGTGTGTGTGTGTGTGTGTGTGTGTGTGTGTGTGTGTGTGTATAGACAACATTGGTTGAGTCACATGTGTACCGTAATGACACGTGCTGCAACCGACAGGGTACCCTTCGTTATCCAGTACTTCCCAGGAACCGAAAAACTACACCATGTTCTTCGCGACCAGCAACACATTATCAATGAGGATGAGCACCTCACCAAGACCTTCCCCACACCTCCACTTCTCACCTTTAAACAACCGCCAAACCTCAAACAGATCATTGTTTGGAGCAAACTGCCCAGCTTTCAGGGCAACTCCATACCACCCTGTCACGGTAGACGCTGCAAGATGTGTCAGAGTGTGGACATGGATACCATCATTACGCGTGGGACACCTCCCACTATGTACGTGGCAGGTACTCATGTGACTCAGCCAACGTTGTCTATCTTATACACTGCAGGCAGGGATGCCCCGAGGCATGGTACATTGGGGAGACCAAGCAGAGGCTACGGCAATGGATGAATGGGCCCCGCAAAACAATCAACAGACAGGAGTGTTCCCTCCCAGTTGGAGAACACGTCAGTGATCCAGGACATTGACCTTGAACCTTCAGGTGACCATCCTCCAAGGCGGACTTGGGGACAGGCAGCAGCGAAAAGTGGCCAAGCAGAGCTGATAGTGAAGTTCGGTTCCCATAGGGAGGGACCTTGGGTTCATGTCACACTACAGGTGACCACCATTGTACTATATACACACACAGACACGACACACACACACACATACGTTTGTGGGGTGAATTTGTCCTTGCAGAGTTACATTGTGCTTTGCACAAAAACTGCATGAATCCATGTAAGACTCTGTTAACTCATTTTTTTGATTAGAATCAGTCTAAATATTATGACACAGACAACAGAACACAGGGGGCTAACACCTACAACATCTTATCTGGCCTGACACCAATTGTTACAGTTCACCTGAGAATGTAACTTTTAAGAAGAGTTTTGTGATTTACATATGAAACAAGTGAAACTATCATGGTCGTTCCAACAGATGAGAGACTTAACAATCAAGATATTTTCCAATGTATAATGTCAGTTACATCACACTGTAATCTTTTGCTATAAATTCTGTGTTTTACAATTGTGTACTCCACAACCACCTGATGAAGGAGCAGCGCTCCGAAAGCTAGTGTATCCAATTAAACCTATCAGACTATAACTTGGTGTTGTGTGGGTTTTAACTCAGTCTCAGAGTGATCTCTTTCCTCACTAATTCCCTGGATCCTCCCCAAAACTACTCGTTTCAACCCTCCTGAGCAGCTCTCACAAATCTCCCTGCTCCTACATTAGTCCCCGAGAAGACAAAATCTTTGCGATTACTTTATGAAGCAAAGTTTAATTAACTTACTACAAAGAAAACTTACTTGAGAAGACAGATGTCAGTGACATTGTGGATCCCAAATCCCTTGTAAACCTCACAAGGTTGTCAAATTGGTCAGTTTTTGATGTTGTGAAGATGAGTCACATTAGACTCAATGTTAACGGTGTTTCTCTCTCCACACATGCTGCCAGACCTGCTGAGTTTCTGTCATACTTATTGTGTTTGTTTCAAGTTTTGATGATCTTATCTTGAAACTGTGGAGAGATTTTGATATTAATATGAACATTACACATCTATATCACTGGTGCATAAAATTCCTTACCACCATTTCTTCAGATTGTTTGTTCTTTTTGTCCAGAATTTCAATTAATTTTTTTAACCTCAAATCCCTCAGGAGCCAATTGCAGGTCATTCTGTTATAACGTGTGTTTCATCAACATGAATTTGCTGTAACACGATTGAAGAATTGGGGACACTTTTGACAATGTGAACTTTGAAAATGTGTGTTGGCTGCAACATGATTGGTCCCAACACGTTAAGTGCTGTTCCTGAAGCGTGATTTTACTGTAACATGGAGTTGCACATGAATGGAGTGCAAGTTTATAGCTCCTTGAAAGTGGAGTCACAGGTAGATAGGATCGTGAAGAAGGCGCTTGGTATGCTTTCCTTTATTGGTCACAGCATCAAGTGTAGGAGTTGGGAGGTCAGGTTGCGGCTGTACAGGACATTGGTTCGGCCACTTTAGGAATATTGTGTGCAATTCTGGTCTCCCTCCTATCGGAAGGATATTGTGAATCTGGAAAGGGGTCAGAAAAGATTGACAGGGATGTTGTCAGGGTTGGATGATTTGAGCTATAGGGAGAGACTGAATAGGCTGGGGCTGTTTTCCCTGGAGCATCAGCGGCTTGGGGAGACCTTATAGAGTTTTATAAAACCTTGGAAGTCATGGATAGGATAAACAGACAAAGTCTTTGCCCAGGGGTGGGAGAGTTTGAAACTAAAGGGTGTAGGTTCTGGATGAGAGGGGAAAGATTTAAAAGGGACCTCAGGAGCAAGTTTTTTTTTGTGTAGAGTGTGGTGCTTGCATAGAATGAGCTGCCAGAGGCAGTGGTGGAGGCTGGTACAATCACAGCTTTTAAAAGGCATCTGGATGACTACATCAATAGGAAGGGTTTAGTGGGATAAGGCCAGGCACTGGCAAATGCGATTGGGTTAGGTAGAGTGTCTGGTTGACATGGACGAGTTGGAGCGAAGGGTCTGATTCCGTGCTGTATATCTCTGTGACAAATGCAATCATCATGTCACAGAAGAACTGGTTGTGTTGGTGTTATCAAATCAGGTAAAATGTGAAGTGTAGGAGGGCTACCACAGAGAAATACCAAACATACTCAAAACTCGGAGTTAATTTACTAATGTCACAACAAAGGGTTGATCGACTGTGGGAAATCAACTTGCAATAGGCAGGGATAAGTAATCCTACACAGCCATTCCACATTGGGTTGTGACGGGTGGGGGACAATTAAATCATTAATTGGGGAGGTCCCACACTAGGGTCTCAGAGCCTGACTGGAGCCCCCTCCTGACACACACTGGGCTGGGAAGAGAGGGGGATATCTGCTGAGGATCTGTCGGGATTTTCCGACTGTATGTATAGTCCCCAGAACCAAACTCTGTCTCTGTCCCTCGCTGTCTCCCTCTCTCTCGCTGTCTCACTCTCTCTCTCCCACACTGTCTGTCTCTCTCCCGAGCTGTTTTCTCTCTCTCCCTTGCTGTGTCTCTCTCCCTCTCTCACTCCCTCTTACTGTCTCTCTCTCTCTCTCACTGTCTCTCTCTTTCGCTCTCTCTCGCTCTCTCTCTCTCTCTCTCGCTGCCTCTCTCTCTCTCGCTGTCTCTCTCTCTCTCTTTCTCGCTGTCTCTCTCTCCCTCTCGCTGTCTCACTCCCTCTCTCTCTGGTTCTGGCTCTGGTCTGATGATTCCTCGGGGCAGAAATGATTTGATTCCCTCTGTCTCTGCACCGTCCTGAATTTCAGCTCCTGGATCTAATCCCCTCGGGGCGGGGGGAACAGACTGAGAGGGAAATAAAAATCAATTTGAAATAAAATACAGCAGCGACACCAAGAGCACAGCAAGATCCCACTGCTCTCTGCCTTCCCCAGTCTCCCACTTTACCCTGCGATACTGGGTCAGTTTAATTACTGCATCATTAATGCATTGCAGAACATCAAGCAACATCGAAATACAAAGAAATCACTAAAGAGCAATTGGCCCGAGGCTAGAAACACACAGCAAGATCCCACAAGCAGCAGTGTGACCACAGATAGATCATCTGTGTTCCTGACCCTGGTTAAGGGTTCGATCCTGTCTCCATGATGACAGAAGGACCAATCGTACTGTTTGACAAATCCCAAACAATACCCCCGTCTTCTCCATTCCTCTCCCTCTCACTCTCTCTGTTCCCCCTTTCTCTCTCTAGTCCCCCAACTCTCTCTCTCTCTGTTCCCCCCTCTCTGTGTACCCCTTCTCTCTATTACCCCGCTCTCTCTCTATTGCCCCCCCATTGCTGCCCCCTCTCTCTAAGTTCCCGACTCTCTCTCTCTGTTCCCCCTCTCTCTGTTGCCCCCCTCTCTCTCTCTATTCCCCCCTTTCGCCCATCTCTCTCTATTTCCCCCATTATGTCTCTGTTCCCCCTCTCCAACTGTTCCCACTTCTCTGTCTGATCCCTCTCTCTCTATTCCCTCATTCCCCCTCTTGCCCTGTTCCCCCTCTCGCTCTGTTGCCCCCTCTCTCTCTGTTCTACCCCCCGTTGTCCCGTCTCTCTGTTCAACCCCCTCCTGTTCTCGCGCGCTCTCTCTCTGTTCCGCTGACTCTGTTCCCCGCTCTCTCTCTTTCCCCCCCTCTCTCTGTTCCCCACTCTCTCTCTGTTCCCCCTCTCTGTTGTCCCACTCACATTCTGTCCATCTCTGATAACTCTCTCTGATTTAATCCTGCACACCGTAATCTTTATCCCTCTGCCCCGCCCTCTCCCCACTTTAAATAATGACGGGGTAAAAACAAGGGCTGCAGATGCTGGAAACCAGAGTCCAGATTAGAGTGGTGCTGGAAAAGCACAGCAGGTCAGGCAGACTCCGAGGAGCAGGAAAGTCGACGTTTAGGGCAAAAGCCCTTCGTCAGGAATAGAGGCAGAGTGCCTGCAGGGTGGAGAGATAAATGAGAGGAGGGTGGGGGTGGGGAGAAAGTAGCATAGAGTACAATAGGTGAGTGGGGGTGGGGATGGAGGTGATAGGTCAGGGAGGAGGGTGGAGCAGATAGGTGGGAAGGGAGATAGGCAGGTAGGACAGGTCATGGGGACAGTGCTGAGCTGGAAGTTTGGAACTGGGGTGAGGTGGGGGAAGGGGAAATGAGGAAACTGGTGAAGTCCACATTGATGCCCTGGGATTGAAGTGTTCCGAGGCAGAAGATGAGGCGCTCTTCCTCCAGGCGTCTGGTGGTGAGGGAGCGGCGGTGAAGGAGGCCCAGGACCTCCATGACCTTGGCTGAGTGGGAGAGGGAGTTAAAATGTTGGGCCACAGGGCGGTGGGATTGATTGGTGTGGGTGTCCCAGAGATGTTCCCTGAAGCGCTCCGCTAGGTGGCATCCAGTCTCCCCAATGTAGAGGAGACTGCATCAGGAGCAACGGATACAATAAATGATCTTGGTGGATGTACAGGTAAAACGTTGATGGATGTGGAAGGCTCCTTTAGGGCCTTGGGTGGAGGTGAGGGAGGAGGTGTGGGCGCAGGGTTTGCAATTCCTGCGGTGACAGGGGAAGGTGCCAGGATGGGAGGGTGGGTTTTTGGGGGCGTGGACCTGACCAGGTAGTCACGGAGGGAACGGTCTTTGAGGAAGGCGGAAAGGGGTGGGGAGGGAAATATTTCCCTGGTGGTGGGGTCTGTTTGGAGGCGGCGGAAATGTCGTTGGATGATGTGGTTTATGCGAAGGTTGGTAGGGTGGAAGGTGAGCACCAGGGGGGTCTGTCCTTGTTACGGTTGGAGGGGTGGGGTTTGAGGGTGGGCGGCAGGATATGGACGAGATGCGTTGAAGGGCATCATTAACCACGTGGGAAGGGAAACTGCGGTCAATGAAGAAGGAGGCCATCTGGTGTGTTCTGTGATGGAACTGGTCCTCCTGGGAGCAGGTACGGCAGAGGCGGAGGAATTGGAATACGGGATGACATTTTTGCAGGAGGTAGGGTGGGAAGAGGTATAATCCAGGTAGCTGTGGGAGTCGGTGGGTTTGAAAAAATGTCGGTGTCAAGTCAGTCGTCATTAATGGAGAAGGAGAGGTCGGAGATGGTCCAGGTGAACGCCTCATCTTCCACCTCGGAACACTTCGATCCCAGGGCATCAATGTGGACTTCACCAGTTTCCTCATTTACCCCTCCCCCACCTCACCCCAGTTCCAAACTTCCAGCTCAGCACTGTCCCCATGACCTGTCCTACCTGCCTATCTCCCTTTCCCCCTACCTTCCCCACCCTCCTCCCTGACCTATCACCTCCATCCCCACCCCCACTCACCTATTGTACTCTATGCTACTTTCTCCCCACCCCCACCCTCCTCTCATTTATCTCTCCACCCTGCAGGCACTCTGCCTCTATTCCTGATGAAGGGCTTTTGCCTGAAACGTTGACTTTCTTGCTCCTCAGATGCTGCCTGAACTGCTGTGCTTTTCCAGCACCACTCTAATTATTAAATAGTGACAGCTCATTTTGTTGTGTGTGGGTCAGTTTTATTTGTTTGAAAATTCAACAAAAGAAACCTGGAGAGACAGACAGAGACCCCCCTCCCAGATACACAGTGAATTGAATTGAAATGGCCATCCTGGATGTATTTCTGTGATTATCACATTTTATCCCCCTGGCCTATACACCTCTCACATCACTCTGACATGAGAACAGGTCTTTGGAGAGAGTTTCCCATTGAAGGTTTCAATTCCCTCCTCAGGGAATCCTGCCTCCCAGATCCTGGGGATTAACCTGTTTGTGTCACAATCCCGAGTCCTCGGTTACTTTAACCCCAGGCTTCAAACCCGTTTTAAACCATGAACCTTCCACTGAGACAGTCAGCTCTCTCCCTCTCTCTCACACTCTCACTCACTCCTCCCCACCCTCCCTCTCTCGTTCTCCCTCTCTTCCCCTCTCTCTGCCCCTATCTACGTTTCCAGCTCTGTTCAGCTTTCTCCTGCTCTCGAGAATTGATCTCTGTCTCTCCCACACCCCCTCTATCCTCTCTCCACCCCAACCCCAACCCGTCCTTTCTCTCTCCCCCTCCCTCGCTCTCCATTCCCCCTCCGTTCTGACAGAAATGCCCTCTCCTCTCCTCCCTCCCTCCCTCCCAGTTAAAGTGGGTTCCCATCTCCTTTTCCTGCAGCCATTAGCCAGGTCAATAGCACATTCTGAGGGGAGGGGAAGGTCTTTCTTGGGGGAAGTGGGGGATGATACAGAGCCCAGGCTCTGTCCACAGGCTGCTCTGATGTGTAAGGGGTGACCCACAGGCAGAGGGGTGCACAGCAAGATCCCACAGGCAGCTGGGTGTGGCACCCCTGGGGTATTTCACCGTCTTTGTCCCACGCCAGAACACTCCACCCCATCCCCAGCAACACCCCCTCCATAAGCACGTTACCCTCCCCCATGTACCTCTCACACAGCAAGGTCCCAATAGTGCCAGCAATTTCACAATTCAGTTTGTGACTGGGGGTCTCCCTGACTCGCTCTCCCGGCCTGTCTCTCTCCTGGTCCTGTCTCTCTCTGTGTCACCAAATCCCCCTTCTCTGTGTCACCATCTCCCCCTCTGCCTCTCCCTCTCTGTGTCATCATCTCCGTCTCTCTCACTGTGTGTCACCATCTCCCCCTCTCTCTCTCTGTGTCACCATCTCCGTCTCTCTCTCTCTCTCTCTGTCACCATTTCCCTCCCTTTCTCTCTCTCTCTGTGTCACCATCTCCCCCTCTCCCTCTCTCTCTCTGTGTCACCATCTCCCCTTCTCCCTCTCTCTGTGTCACCATCTCCCCCCCCTCTCTCTCTCTTTGTCACCATTTCCCTCTCTCTCTCTCTCTGTGTCACCATCTCCCCCTCTCTGTCTCTGTGCCAACATCTCGCCCTCTCCCTCTCTGTGTCACCATCTCCCACTCTCTCTGTGTCACCATCTCCCTCTCTCCCCCCTCTCTCTGTGTCACCACCTTCCTCTCTCTCTTTGTGTCATCATCTCCCTCTCTCTCTCTCTCTCTGTGTCATCATCTCCCTCTCTCTCTCTCTGTCACCATCTCCCTCTCTCTCTCTGTGTCACCATCTCCCTTTCTCTCTCTCTCTGTCACCATCTCCCTCTCTCTCTGTGTCATCATCGCCCTCTCTCTCTGTCACCATCTCCCTCTCTCTCTGTGTCACCTTCTCCCTCTCTCTCTGTCACCATATCTCTCTCTCTCTCTCTGTGTCACCATCTCCCCCTCTCTGTCTCTGTGCCAACATCTCGCCCTCTCCCTCTCTGTGTCACCATCTCCCTCTCTCCCCCCTCTCTCTGTGTCACCACCTTCCTCTCTCTCTTTGTGTCATCATCTCCCTCTCTCTCTCTCTCTCTCTGTGTCATCATCTCCCTCTCTCTCTCTCTGTCACCATCTCCCTCTCTCTCTCTGTGTCACCATCTCCCTTTCTCTCTCTCTCTCTGTCACCATCTCCCCCTCTCTCTCTGTGTCATCATCTCCTTCTCTCTCTGTCACCATCTCCCTCTCTCTCTCTGTGTCACCATCTCCCTTTCTCCCTCTCTGTCATCATCACCCTCTCTCTCTGTGTCACCTTCTCCCTCTCTCTCTCTGTCACCATATCTCTCTCTCTCTCTGTGTCACCATCTCCCTCTATTTCTCTATCAACATCTAACTCTCTCTGTGTTACCATCTCCCCCTCTCTGTCTCTGTGCCAACATCTTGCCCTCTCCCTCTCTGTGTCACCATCTCCCACTCTCTCTGTATCACCATCTCCCTCTCTCCCCCATCTCTCTCTGTCACCACCTTCCTCTCTCTCTTTGTGTCATCATCTCCCTCTCTCTCTCTCTGTCACCATCTCCCTCTCTCTCTCTGTGTCACCATCTCTCTTTCTCTCTCTCTCTGTCACCATCTCCCTCTCTCTCTCTCTGTGTCATCATCTCCCTCTCTCTCTGTCACCATCTCCCTCTCTCTCTCTGTGTCACCATCTCCCTTTCTCCCTCTCTGTCATCATCACCCTCTCTCTCTGTGTCACCATCTCCCCCTGTCTCTCTGTCACCATCTCCCTCTCTCTCTGTGTCACCTTCTCCCTCTCTCTCTCTGTCACCATATCTCTCTCTCTCTCTGTGTCACCATCTCCCTCTATTTCTCTATCAACATCTAACTCTCTCTGTGTCACCATCTCCCTCTCTCTGTGTCACCATCTCCCACTCTCTCTGTATTACCATCTCCCCTCTCCCCCCTCTCTCTGTGTCACCACCTTCATCTCTCTCTTCGTGTCATCATCTCCCTCTCTCTCTCTGTGTCACCATCTCCCTCTCTCTCTCTCTCTTTCTCTCTCTGTGTTACCATCTCCCCCTCTCCCTCTCTGTCACCTTCTCCGTTTCTCTCTCTCTGTGTCACCATCTCCCCCCCTCTCTCTCTCTGTGTCACCATCTCGCCCTCTCTCTGTGTATCACCATCTCCCCCCCGCCTCTCTCTTTGTGTTGCCATCTCCCCCCTCTCTGAGTCACCATCTCTTCCTCTCTTTCTGTCACTATCTCCCTCTCTCTCGCTCTGTCACTATCTCCCCCCCTCTCTCTCTGTCGCCATCTCACCCTCCCCCATCTCTCCCTGTGTCACCATTTCCCCCAGCACCTCACTCTCTCTCTCTGTTGCCATCTCCCTCTGTCTCTCTCTGTGTCACCATCTCCTTCTCTCTGTCTCTCTATGTGTATCGCCATCTCCCTCTTAAACCTATCCATCTCTCTCTCTGTCTGTCCAATCTGTATTTGTTTGAAAAGTCCAACAAAAGAAAACAGAGAGGGTTCACTATAGGGGACACAGAGAGAAAGACAGAGAGAAACTCACTCCCAGATACTCAGTGAATTGAATAGAAATGGCCGACCTGTGCCTTATTTCTACAATTTTCACATTTAAGCCCATGGCCTATACACATCTCACGTTTACTCTGACATTAGAACGGGTCTATGGAGAGAGTTTCTCATTTAAGCTTTTAATTGCTTCCGTGGGAGTCCTCTGTCTGTCAGACACTCGCTGGCGATTGACGTGTTTGTGTTGAATCCCAAGGTCCCAGTTACTTTAAGCCCAGGCTTCAAACCTGTTTTAAAACTGCTAGGGCCGCAATCCGACAGGACCCAATTAACCAGAGGCCCTGTAAAAAGCCAGTCCACCCCCAGGGAGGGGATTAAATCACAGGGTAATCTGCAGACAAAACTCACCTGGGCCCCCACAGGGTGCAGCCTGTTAAACAGGCCTCAGAATTGCGTTCCCCCGCTGGAGAAAGTTCTTGTTCGAAGGTTTCCTGGTCTCAAACTCTCTCTCTCCAAGTGGCTGGAAAGTTCCCTTTGGAAGGTAAGAGGCAGCATTCGTTGAAAGGCAAAGCAGGAAAATCTTTTGGTGGGAGATGGCACAGCAAGATCCCAGGGTTTTTTCCCTGTCAATGACACAATCTCTCAACAACATCCAAACACAAACATGGTGGGCGATGAGTTCAATTTTCATGTTGAAAAGCTTTTCAATGGATGAGTCAGCTGATTAAAACACTCACTACCTGCAACGGTGACCTCAGGGCAACTGACGCACAACAAGATCCCACATGTGACAATTCTGCAGCAACTCGATAATCTGATCGTTTTTATTTCCCTCTGTGATGCTGGTTCAGTTTAAATATTTCCAGTCAGCCCAGAATTAAAAATTACAGCTATTTCACAATCTCACAAGACCTCTCCATCTCTCTCCTTGTGTTTCTCCCATTCTCTCCATTTTCCAATTCTCTCTCTCGCTCTCCTTCTCTCTCTGTTGAATGTTATCATCCTGCCCTCTCAATGACCCATCTTCCTCTGACACTGTGACAAGTTTTTACAGAGGGTCAGATATTTTGGGTTTTAATTCCCTCCTGAGGGAGTCTTGCCTCCCAGATCCTGGGGGTTATCCTGTATGTGTCACGGTCCCGAGTCTCGGTTATTTTAACCCAAGGCTTCAAACCCATTTCAAAAATGACAGGGCCGCAATCTGACAGGACCCAGTTAACCAGAGGCCCCTATAAACCAGGCTGTTTCCCAGCACACTCCCCACCCCCAGAGGAGATGAAACCTTGGGGTAATAAACAGGCCACAACTCACCTGGGCCCAACGGGGTGCAGCCTGGTGAACAGGCCTCAGGCCTCAGGCCTGTGCTGCCCCTCTGGAGGTTGTTCGTGTCCAAGGCTTTCCTGGCCCCAGACATTTTGGACCTTCACTTTACAGCTTTCCCCCCAAAAAAAAGTTCCTCGGGACAAAAGAGAGAAAAGATGAGACTGGTTTTGTTGGTGGGGGGTGGGGAGTGAGAGCACGTTGATGCAAAATTACACAGCAAGATCCCAGGTTGAAATGCAACCCACCAACCCTAATACATTATATAACATCACCACAACATCAAAATACAATCAAATTGTAAGACAGCAATTACCCAGAGGCTGAAACATTAACACACACACGCACGCACACACATACACACACACACAGACATGCACACTCACAGACAGACAGACATTCCTGCACATACACACACTCTCCCACAGACTGTCTCACATACGCTCACACATACACTCCCACACACACACAAACCCTCTCACAGACCTATACTCTTTTACACACACACACACACACACACACACGCACACACACACAAACACGCACTCTGTCACAGACACTTGTATCACCCCCCACACACCCACATGCGCACACACACTCTCTCCAAAATTCCTTCTCTCACAAAGTCTGTTATACACTCTAACACACACACACACGCTCACAAACACACTCTCTCACACTCATGCCCACACACACACACACACACACCCTTTCTATTGTGCATGCACAGCCTCACATGCACACACTCTTTCTTTCACACACGCAATCTCTATTTCTCTCACACGCAGGCCCATACAGTCTTTCCCTCTCATGCACACCCTCTCTCTTGCGTGCACACATTCTCTCTCTCTCATGTAAGCACACACCCACTCTGTCTCACAAGGGCATGCTCTCCCTCTCACTCACACACTCTCTCACAAACACACTCTCCTTCTCTTGCAGGTACAATCACACAAAGTGCGCACATGTGCACACCCTCTCATACACGCACACACACACACACACACTCGCTCTCGCACACACAAACAATCTTTCTCGGGCAGGCTTTCTCGCAAGCATCCCGTCTTTTTCGCTCATGCAGGTACACGTTCTCTCGCACGCTCTGAAACATGCTGTCTCTCACTCACACACTCTCTCTCTTGCATGCACACACACACTCTCTCTCCTGCATGTGCTCACTCTCTCTAACACACCAACACTTTCTCTCACAAGCACACTCTCATGTATACACATTCTTTCTCTAGCACACTTGCACATCTCTTTCACACACATGCACACTGTCTCACTCATGTTCATGCACACTATATAACTCACATTCACGCACACTCTCACACGTTCACACACAGTCTCTTCCTCTTGCATACCCACACACTCACATATCTCTCGCATATCTCTCTCACTTTTATGTGCTCTCTCTTTTGCACACACTTTCACACTCGCGCATTCTCACACACACACTCTCGCGCCTGCACGTACTCCATCACGTTCACACATACTCTCTCTCATGTTCATGCACATTCCCTTTCTCCCAGTCACACACACACTCTCTCACGATCGCGTGCACTCTCTCTCACGTTTGCTCACACACTCTCGCATTCACACACATATAGTCTCTCGTGTTCGTGCACACACACTCACATTCGCATGCTACCTCTTGTGCTTGCACGTTCTCTCGTGTTTACGCACTCTCTCTCGTGATTTCATGCTCACTCTCGCTCACGCACACTACCTCTCTCGCATTCCAAACACACTCTCTCTCTTTCACTTTCATTCACACTTTCTCTTGTGTTCACACACACTCTCTCTCATGCACTGTCTCTCTCTCTCTTGCATTTATGCAATCTCTTTCTTGTACATTCGCATACTCTGTCTTGCATTCACACAGACTGTCTCTCTCGCACTCACGCAAACGCTCTCTCTCGCATTCGTGTACTCTCCCTCTCTCTCGCGGTCGCACACTCTCTTTTGCATCTGCTCACCCACTCTCCCTGTTGCACCTTTGCACTCTTTTTCATCTGCTTTCTGTACATACTCTCTCTCATGCTTTTGTGCATTCTGTATCTCACATATTTGCACACACTCTCTCACATTTGCACAATCTCTATCTCATATTTGTGCACTCTTGTGTTTCTGTACACACTTTCATGCATTTGTGCACACTCTATCTCTTGTGTTTGCATACTCTCGCTCTCTTGCGTTTGCACACACTGTCCCTCAAGCTGCACAGTCTCTCATGTTCGCGCACTCTCTCTCTCTCACGTTAGTGCTCTCTCTCACACATCCACGCACACTTGCTCTCTTGCATTCACGCACACTCGCGTTCGTGCACACTCTCTTTCTCGTTCACACACACTCTCTTGCATTCGCACACATTCACGTTTGTGCACACGCTCTCTCACATTTGAGTGCACTCTCACTCTTGCATTAGCGTGCACTCTCCCTTGCTCACATTTGTGCACACTCTGTCTCTCACATTTCCGCACAATGTCTCTCTCAAATTAGTGCACTGTCTCACTCGTGTTTGCCCTCACATTCTCTCTCTTTCTCTCTTGCGTTTGCGCAGACTCTCTCTTATGAAATGATTAGATTACTTACAGTGTGGAAACAGGCCCTTCGGCCCAACAAGTCCACACCTACCCGCCGAAGCGAAACCCACCCATTCCCCTACATTTACCCCTTACCTAACACTATGGGCAATTTAGCATGGCCAATTCACCTGATCCGCACATCTTTGGACTGTGGGAGGAAACCGGAGCACCTGGAGGAAACCCACGCAGACACGGGGAGAATGTGCAAACTCCACACAGTCAGTCGCCTGAGTCAGGAATTGAACCCGGGTCTCTGGTGCTGTGAGGCAGCAGTGCTAACCACTGTGCCACTGTGCCGCCCTACACTTATGTCGGCACACTCTCTCTCATGCGTTTAGGCACTCTCTCTCACATTCACATATTCTCTCTTGTGTTCATGCACTCTCTCGTGCTCGCACACACACATACTCTCGCACTGACACATACACTCCATCTTTCTCTCACGCTTGCACACAATGTTCCTCTTGCACACACACTCATTCTCTGTCCCATTCACACACACTCCCCTCTCTCACATGCACGCACTCTCTTTCTGTCACACGCTCACACACATTCTGTTCAATCTGACATCCAGGGATTATTTAATGGAGCTTTAATATTTGAAAGTCCCAGTGTACTTGGTCATTCCATGTTCCTGTGTAACTGTGTGAGCATGTCTGTGACTGTGTGTGTGTGTGTGTGTGTGTGTACCTCTCCTGTGCTGACAGGATTCCAGAGCCATCACTGAAACCTTCTCTGCTCCGGCCCACCCCCCCAAGGTTAACATTGTCCCATTTAGTCTGGATTGTCTCTCTGCAGGCGAACACCCAAACACCATCACTTCCCACCTCACTGTAGGAGGCTGAGAAATGATCATGGACAAACTGTGAGGGGCTGTTTTAATCTACAAAGCCAGCACAAAGGGTTCTGAAGGTGTCTGCCATCTTAGATATGTTGGCAGCCATTTCATGTTAGCCCAGCACTGACATTGACTTTACAAATAGGGAGAGACAAGAAAGGGTGGGGAGTTGGGGAGTGTGTGTGTATCTGAGTGCAGTATAGATTCCCCAGAATGATAACTGGACAGGAAGGGGTCACTGGGGAGGGAGGGAAGTGAACGAAACGCAGGATTGTCTCCCTGGGAATTACCAGGATCAGAGGGAATAGATGTTTTGGGGACAATAATGACAACTGCTGGGATAGAGAAAGAGAAAGGTGTTTTGCTGCTTCTGGGTCTAGGATTAGAATCAATGTCTAAAACTCCAACAATACTCTGAAACAGTTTCAAGATTAAAATGAAGGAACAAAGCCTCCCATTTCTCTCTGTGATACTGCAAAGACTGTGTCTTACTCACTCACTCACTGAACCTGTCCAACTCCCTTCCCAGCCTTTCTGTGTCCGCCTTTACTGTCCCACATCACTTTGTATTATCAGTAACTGGAACACGGGATCCCATCGTCTCAGTCATTCACAGAGACTGTGTCCAGCGCACTGTGGGTCCCAGCGAATAATTCACTCCCATCTGCTAGTGTACAGCTCGTGTCTGTCTCAGAGTGAGCTCTGAAACATCTCCAGGACACTCCCATCCTGCCTCTGTGTGTGTCTGGCTCTGTATCTGTGTCTGTAACTCTCTCGCTATCTGCCTCAGAAATTAGTTTCCCTGTTCCCTCAATCACACACTGAGGACACTACAAAACTGCTCCATTCCCCCGAACCCAGTTTGAGATGACACTGAAGGCATGGAATGTGATTTATAAATGTCCATCCCTCAGTTACTTTGTGGGGTTGCAGTGTCAGGCTGTGATTTGGGTTAAATCCAGGCCAGGCCTCTTCCCCCAAGGACATTGGGTGACCATTTTGCTCTTTATGACAAACAGAGAAAGCCCTCAGCCCTCACAGGCCTATTTCACTGGAATTCTGTGCTTCATATTCATTGGCCAACAACAGGAAGGAGGTCTCTCTGTGAGTGTTTTACTGAGATGACATCAGCAATCCTGTGGACCACTTTCATCCTCAGACACCTTCCCAATGACAGTAAACAGCACCTGCTTGGATCCTCTGAAAGTCTACTGCTCTTCCCTGAATACTCCATTGGCAAATTGTGTATCATCTGCACATTCCAATGTGATGTCCTGTTTAATGGGGGGAGATACAGAGTAAAGCTGTCTCGACACTGTCTGCATTAATGCCTCCCAGAGCAGGTACAGCATGGGGAGAGCTCTCTATGATGTTGCAGTCAAATAGCTGAAGGATAGGCATTCCCCAAGCAGAGGCTCAGAGTAAGCTAAGTTTAAACTGTCCCCATCACACACCCCCACACACAGATACAAAGACACAGTCCTGAACTCTCAACCATGGTACAACAGGTTCAGTCCATCACTGACTCCACATTCTCTACTCTACACTTCCACTAATTCAACAGCAGGTTCTTTGTTTGATTCTCTGTGTTCTGTTGTCATTCTCTGCTGGATTCCTGGTTCTGAGCATCCTAATGAACAGATGTTCGAATTCCACCGGCCATGTCCTGCTCCTAAACACAGCGTCTGATTTCATTCTGGTGTGTGATACAGGAGCCCCACACTGTCAGGGAAGGTGAATCTCTCACGTACTAACTCTCTTTCTATCTCTGTCTCATGCACGATCTCACTGTTTTCCTCTCTCTCATGTAAAATCTCACAAGTTCTTTCTCCTTCCCATGTACAATATCACCATCTCCCTCTCTCTCAGCACATGTCTCATACATAATAGAGTCATTGAGTAAACAGCATGGAAACAGACCATTCGGGCCAACCCGTCCATGCCGACCAGATGTCCCAACCCAATCTAGTCCCACCTGCCAGCACCCGGCCCATATCCCTCTAAACTCTTCCTATTATATATCTGTCCAAATGTCTTTTAAATGTTGCAATTGTACCAGCCTCCACCACATCCTCTGGCAGCTCATTCAATATTTGTGCCACCCTCTGGATGAAAATGTTGCCCCTTAGGTCTCTTTTATATCTTTCCCCTCTCACCTATGCCCTCTAGTTTTGGACTCCACCACACGGGGGAAAATACTCTTTCTGTTCATCTTACCCATGCTCCTCATGATTTTATAAACCTCTATAAGGTCCCTCCTCCAGCCTCCAACGCTCCAGAGAAAACAGCCCCAGCCAATTCACCCTTTTCCCATAGCTCAAATCCTCCAACCCTGGCAACATCCTTGTAAATCTTTTCAAGTTTCACAACATCTTTCCAATAGGGAAGAGACTAGAATTGCACGCAATATTCCAACAGTGGCCTAACCTGTACAGCCGCAACATGACCTCCCAACTCCTGTACTCAGTACTCTGACCAATAAAAGAAAGCGTACTAAACGCCTTCTTCACTATCCTATTTACCTGCGACTCCACTTTCCATGAGCTATGAACCTGCACTCCAAGGTCTCTTTGTTCAGCAGCACATTCTAGAACTTTCCCATTCAGTGTATAAGTCCTGCTAAGATTTGCTTTCCCAAAATGCAGCACCTCGCATTTATCTGAATTAAACACCATCTGCCACTTCTCAGTCCATTGGCCCATCTGGTCAAGATCCTGTTGTAATCTGAGGTAACCCTCTTCACTGTCCACTACACCTCCAATTTTGGTGTCATCTGCAAACTTACTAACTGTACCTCTCATGTTCGCATCCAAGTCATTTATTTAAATGACAAAAAGGAGAGGACCCAGCACCGATCCCTGTGGCACTCCACTGGTCACAGGCCTTCAGTCTGAAAAACAACCCTCCACCACCACGCTCTTTCTTCTACCTTTGAGCCAATTCTGTCTCCAAATGGCTAGTTCTCCCTGTATTCCATGAGATCTAACCTTGCTAATCAGTCTCCCATGGGGAACCTTGTCGAATGCCTTACTGAAATCCATACAGATCACATCCACCACACTGCCCTCATCAATCTTCTTTGCTACTTCTTCAAATATCACAATCAAGTTTGTGAGACATGATTTCCCACACACCAAGCCATGTTAACTATCCCTAATCAGTCTTTGCCTTTCCAAATACATGTACATCCTGTCCCTCAGGATTCCCTCCAACAACTTTCCCACCACTGAGGTCAGGCTCACTGGTCTGTTGTTGGCTGGTTTGTCGTTACCACCCTTCTTAAACAGTGGCACCACGTTTGCCAACCTCCAGTCTTCCGGCACCACACCTGTGTATATCAATGTACAAATATCTCAGCAAGAGGCCCAGCAATCACTCCTCTAGCTTCCCACAGAGTTCTTGGGTACACCTGACCAGGTCCTGGGGATTTATCGAGTAAAAAATGAGGTCTGCAGATGCTGGAGATCACAGCTGCAAATGTGTTGCTGGTCAAAGCACAGCAGGTTAGGCAGCATCTCAGGAATAGAGAATTCGACGTTTCGAAGGCTCATGCTCGAAACGTCGAATTCTCTATTCCTGAGATGCTGCCTAACCTGCTGTGCTTTGACCAGCAACACATTTGCACCTGGGGATTTATCCACCTTTACCCGTTTCAAGACATCCAGCACTTCTTCCTCTGTAATCTGGACATTTTGCAAGATGTCACCATCTATTTCCCTATATTCCATATCTTCCATATCCTTTTCCACAGTAAACACTGATGCAAAGTTCTCATTTAGTATCTCCCCCATTTTCTGCATCTCCACACAAAGGCCACCTTGCTGATCTTTGTGGGGCCCTGTTCTCTCCCGAGTTACCCTTTTGTCCTTAATGTATTTGTAAAAACTCTTTGGATTCTTCTCAATTCTATTTGCCAAAGCTATCTCATGTCCCCTTTTTGCCCTTCTGATTTCCCTCTTTAGAATACACCTCCTTCCTTTATACTCTTCTAAGGGTTCACTCGATCTATCCTGTCTGTACCTGACATATGCTTCTTTCTTTTTCTGAACAAAACCCTCAATTTCTTTAGTCATCCAGCATTCCCTATAACCACCAGCCTTTCCATTCACCATAACAGGAATATACTTTCTCTGGATTCTCGATACCTCATTTCTGAAGGCTTCCCATTTTCCAGCAGTCCCTTTACCTGCGTACATCTGCCCCCAAACAGCTTTCGAAAGTTCTTGCCTAATACCGCCAAAATTGGTCATTCTGCAATTTAGAACTTCAACTTTTAGATCTGGTCTATCCTTTTCAATCACTATTTTAAATCTAATAGAATTATGGTTGCTGGCCCCAAAGTGCTCCCCCACTGACACTCAGTCATCAGCCCTACCTTATTTTCCAAGAGTAGGTACATCCACATCCTGCTGGCCCCTCTCTCCCGTGAGAACATTCTACGCGCTCTCTGAGTCATCCTTGATCCTGGACACAGGGAAGCAACACACCATTTGCTTTCTCGCTGTTGGCCACAGAAATGTCTGTCTGTACTTCGGACTACAGAATCCCCGAACACAATTGATCTCTTGGAACCCGACGTAACCCTCATTGCATTAGAGCCAGTCTCAATACCAGAAACTTGGCTGTTTGCGCTACGTTCCCCTGAGAATCCAGCACCCCCTACATTTTCCAACCAGCAAACCTGTTTGAAATGGGTATATCCACAAAAGACTCCTGAACTAGGTGCCTACCTCTCTTACCTTTCCTGCAGTTAACCCATCTATGTGACTGTATCTGAGACTTCCCCCCCCACTTCCTATAACTGCCATCCATCACATACCGTTGCTGTTGCAAATTCCTCATTTTAAGACATTCAGACCCAGGGAAGTTTTGTCCCTGAGGGAGGGCAGGTTCAGATCTGCAGGAAGAATAGAAATATCAGAACGTTTCTGTCTAAAGTGGTGAGAAAATCTGAAATAAATATCTAGGAGGTTCAGCTGATCTTGTCCACAAATGTCAGAGAGTTAACCCAATGATAGTGTCAGGAAATTGGAGGACAAACATTATTTCAATGTAAGGGGACTAACAGGGAAGGCGGATGAACTCAGGGCATGGTTAGGAACATGGGGCTGGGATATCATAGTGATTACAGAGACATGGTTCAGGGATGGACAGGACTGGCAGCTTAATGTTTCCTGATACCAATCCAATAGGGCAGGACAGGAAGTGGGGGGCAAGACAGGGGTGGGAATAACATTTTTGTTCAGGGATAATATCACGGCTGTACTTGGGGAGGATATTCCTGAGAATACATGGAATGAAATTATTTGGGGGGAACTGAGAAATGAGAAAGGGATGATCACCTTATTGGGATTGTATTATAGACTGCAGGAGAAAGTGAGGACTGGAGATGCTGGACAATCGACGTTTCGGATGTTTCATTTTCCTGATGAATGGATTATGCCTGAAAAGGCAATTCTCCTGCCCTTTGGATGCTGACTGACCTGCTGAGCTTTTCCAGCACTACACTCATGTACTATTCCCTTATTCATCAAGAAATCGAACTGTCTATTAGTTTTAAAACAACGATGGAAAAGGATAGACTGGATCTAAAAGTTAAAGTTCTAAATGGGAGGAAGGCCAATTTTGACGGTATTCGGCAAGAACATTCAAAAGTTCAGTGGGAAGTAGGGGGAGGGATGTTTTGCAGATAAAGGGATGGCTGGAAAATGGGAACCCTTCGAAAATGACGCGACAAGAGTCCAGGGAGAATATGTTGCTGTTAGGGGGAATGGTAAGGAAAGGTAAGGTATAGGGAAAGCTGGAAGACGAGAGAAATTGAGGTTTTGGTTTAGAAAAGAAACACATGTCAGGGATAGATAGCAAAAATCGAGTTTATCCTTGGAAGAGTATAATGGCAGCAGGAGTATCCTTAAGAGGGAAATCAGGAGGGCAAAAAGGGGACATGAGATAGATTTGGCAAATAGGGTTAAGGAGAATTCCCAAGGGATTGTAGCAATACATTAATGACAAAAGGGTAACTAGGGAGACAATAGGGCTCCTCAAAGATCAGCAGGGCAGCCGATGAGTGGTCCTGCAGGAGATGGGGGTAGATATTAAATGAGTATTTTGCATCAGTGTTTACTGTGTTTTCAGAGTGGAGGCCTGTGACCAGTGGTGTGCCACAAGGATCAGTGCTGGGTCCACTGCTTTTTATCACTTATATAAATGGTTTGGGTGTGAATGCAGGAGGTATAGTTAGTGAGTTTGCAGATGACACCAGAATTGGGGGTGTAGTAGACAGCGAAGAAGGTTAGCCCAGAGTACAACGGGATCTTGATCAGAGAGGCCGATGGGTCAAGGAGTGGCAGGTGGAGTTTAATTTAGATCAATGTGAGGTGCTGCATTTGGAAAGGCAAATCAAGGTGTTATACACTTAATGGTCAGGTTGAGGGGAGTGTTGCTGAACCAAGAGACCTTGGCATGCAGCTTTATAGCTCCTGGAACGTAGGGTCACAAGCAGATAGGATAGTGAAGAAGGCATTTGGTATGCTGTCCATTATTGGTCAGAGTATTGAGTATAGGGGTTGGGAGGTCACATTGCGGCTGTACAGGACATTGGTTCGGCCACTTTTGGAATATTGTGTGCAATTCTGGATGATGTCACAGTCAGAAACGTATCCCACACCCAGACACAAACAACCTCTTGCTACAACAGAGTCGGTATATCACTGGCTCTTATTCTCAACTGGAACTGTACTCTTCCAGAAATTCAGCACCGAGTTCTTTGTTTGATTCTCTCTGTTCTGCTGTCATTCTCTGATGGATTCCTGGATCTGAATGTCCTCATGAACAGACGTTCTAATTCCACAGGCCATGTCCTGCTCCTGAACACAGCGTCTGATTTCATTGCGGTGTGTGATAGAGGAGCCCCTTGGTGTCAGGGGGAGGTCAGTCTCTCTCGGGTACGATCTCACTATCGCTCTCTTGCACGCCGTCTCTCTCTCTCTCTATTTCTCCCTCTCCCATAAATGATCTTGCTTTCGTTCTTGTGTCTAAACGAACCAAGGGACATGAGGGGGAGGATGGGATTAGAGAATTGAGCTCGATGATCACACTCACTCTCTCACACTCTCTCACAGTCTCTCCTGCACCTACTCTCACACATGCAAGTGACTCTGTGTGTGTGCGCGAGTGTCAGTGTCACTCGGGTCTTGTATTATTGGGTAATTAAAACTTTTCATCTGGTATTTATTATGACATGGAACATGACTTTCTGGATCCATGTATATAGATCACAGAAAGCTAATGCGATGATGTCACCAAATATTTGGAGAACACCTTGTGATTTGCCAGTTAATCCCAAGGGATGGGAGATGGGAAATGAGGAAGCCTTCCTGGGATTGTACAGGGATCATGGACACCATGAACCAACTCAAAAAGGCTAACAGTTGGATGTGGCAGTTTGCAGATCCTCTGGGATTGGAGAGAGTAACAGACAGAGACACACAGACTGACCAAGGGATAGGGTTTGTGAGAAGGATATTTCGATGCAGAGATGGTAAGTGAGTCAGAAAAACATTTTCCGATTCTGAAATCTAATCATGAAGTTTGAGGTGTTTTTTATATAGAATAACAGGTATGTGGGAGTGAGTTTCAGACTGGAATCTAATGAAGGGGTTCGAGGTGGTTTATAATTGGTAGAACAGCTAACTGGGAGTGAGCTACAGACTGGAATTTAACATGGCCAATCTGCTCTGACGTGCACATCTTTGGACTGTGGGAGGAAAGTGGAGCCTTTTCTGCAAACACCTGCAGTTTGTCTCTATTTGATGTTTAAACTTCCTGCACAATTCCCATGTGTCAGGAGGTCTGCGCTGGTGAATGCACCAGTTACAGACTGGAATCTAATCGAGGAGTTTGGGGTAGTTTATATATTGTATAACAGGTACCTGGGAGTGAGTTACAGACTGGAATCTAATCGAGGAGTTTGGGGTGGGTTTTATCTGGTATAACAGGTACCTGGGAGTGCGTTCCTGACTGGAATCTAATCGAGGAGTTTGGGGTGGGTTATATCTGGAATAACAGGTACCTGGGAGTGAGTCACAGCCTGGAATCTAATCGAGGGCTTTTGGGGTGGGTTTAAATCTGGTATAACAGGTACCTGGGAGTGAGTTACAGCCTGGAATCTAATCGAGGGGTTTGGGGTGGGTTATATCTGGTATAACAGGTACCTGGGAGTGAGTTACCGAGTGGAATCTAATCGAGGAGTTTTGGGGTGGGTTATATCTGGTATAACAGGTACCTGGGAGTGAGTTACAGACTGGAATCTATTCGAGGAGTTTGGGGTGGGTTATATCTGGTATAACAGGTACCTAGGAGTGAGTTACCGACTGGAATCTAATCGAGGAGTTTGGGGTGGGTTATATCTGGTATAACAGGTACCTGGGAGTGAGTTACCGACTGGAATCTATTCGAGGAGTTTAGGGTGGGTTATATCTGGTATAACAGGTACCTGGGAGTGAGTTACAGACTGGAATCTAATCGAGGAGTTTGGGGTGGGTTTTATCTGGTATAACAGGTACCTGGGAGTGAGTTACAGCCTGGAATTTAATCGAGGGGTTTGGGGTGGGTTATATCTGGTATAACAGGTACCTAGGAGTGAGTTACCGACTGGAATCTATTCGAGGAGTTTGGGGTGGGTTATATCTGGTATAACAGGTACCTAGGAGTGAGTTACCGACTGGAATCTAATCGAGGAGTTTGGGGTGGGTTATATCTGGTATAACAGGTACCTGGGAATGAGTTACCGAGTGGAATCTATTCGAGGAGTTTAGGGTGGGTTATATCTGGTATAACAGGTACCTAGGAGTGAGTTACCGACTGGAATCTAATCGAGGAGTTTAGGGTGGGTTATATCTGGTATAACAGGTACCTAGGAGTGAGTTACCGACTGGAATCTAATCGAGGGGTTTAGGGTGGGTTATATCTGGTATAACAGGTACCTGGGATGAGTTACCGACTGGAATCTAATCGAGGAGTTTGGGGTGGGTTATATCTCCAGGGATGTGCAGATTTGGGTGGATTAGCCATGGCAGATGCTGGGGATAGGATTGGGTGATGGTGTGCTCTTTGGAGGGCCGGCACAGAGCTGATGGGCCAAATGTCCTCGATCTGCATTGTAGGGATTCAATGAATAAATCTGTAAGGGGGTAGGGCGGGAGGCTGATAGCTGAGTGAGTTGATCTGTGTGGAGGCTGTTGGGGGTGATTTGGGGGGAAGGTCAAGGGCCAGTTGGGTGGCTGAGCTGAGAGGTAGGTGAGGGGATGGGTGGATGGAGTGACAGGTAGGTGAGGTGCTCAGTGGACAGTCAGGCTGGGAGGCTTAGTTCCGACTGGGGCTGGTCAGGTCCGTCTGGAGTGAGTCAGTTAGGTTGTGGGGCTAGTCACCTCTCACAGGGGAGGTGGTTGTGTCATTCCATCATGGTTAGATTTGTAGGGGTGCAGTCTGGGCTTCTCCAGGTACCAGGGAGGTTGAGCTGCAGTGTCAGGTGACTAGTGGAGGGTGTTGTGGGTGGGGGCTGGAATGACTGTGTGGTCAAGGAGAATGTTGGGGCTGGAGTGTAGTAGACGGTGGTAGGTGAATGAAAGAGCTGCCAGAGGAAGTGGTGGAGGCTGGTACAATTGGAACATTTAAAAGGCATCTGGATGTGTATGTGAATAGGAAGGGTTTGGAGGGATATGGGCCGGGTGCTGGCAGGTGGGACTAGATTGGGTTGGGATATCTGGTCGGCATGGACAAGTCGGACCGAAAGGTCTGTATATCTCTATGAACGTATGACTCAATATAACGTCCTGAGGGGACCTGACAGGGTGCGTGTAGAAAGGATGTTCCCTCTTGTGGGAGAATCTAGATCTCGGGAATGACAGTTTGAAAATAAGTGAGCACCTGTTTGAAACCGAGATGGGAAAACATTTTTTCTCTCAGAGAGTGAGAGTCTTTGGAATTCCCTTCCTCAACAGGCAGTGGATGCAGAATCTTGCAGTATTTTGAAGGCAAAAATAGATTGATTCTTAATGACCAAGAGTGGGTGGGATTATTGGGGAAGGTGCAGGAATGTAGAGTTGATGTTAAAATCAGATCCGCTGTGATCTTCGTGGAAGGCAGAACAAACGTGAAGGGCCGTGTGGCCTACATTTGTTCCTTCTTTGGATGTTCTTCCTGATGTGCGATTCTCTGTCAGGAATGTGTCGATCTGCAAATCAGCTCTTGAATATCTCAGAGCCTGAATGGTAAATTCTCTATTCATTATCTGACACAAACATCCCACTTGGAATTTTTCATTGGCAATACCAGTGTTTATCACCCATTCCTAATTTGATGAAGGGCTGTTAAAAGTCAACTACATTGTTGTGGGACTGTAAATGTGAGGTGTTGCATTTTGCTCAGACCAATCAGTGCAGGAGCTATGCACTTAATGATAGGGCCCTGCCGGTGTTGCTGAAAGAGAGACCTTGGGGTACAAGGTCATAGTTCATTGAAGGTGGAGTTGCAGATAGACAGGGCGGTGAAGAAGGTGTTTGAAAGGTCAGTGCATTGAGTATAGGAGTTGTGATGTCATACTCTGACAGTACAGGACATTGCTTTGGCCATTTTTATAATACTGCCATTAATCTAGTGTCCCTGCTTTCAGAAAGATGTCATTACACTTGAAAGGATGCAGACAATACTCACAAGGATGTTGCCAGGGCTGGAGGCTTTGAGCTACAGGGAGAGGCTGAACAGGCTGGGGCTGCTTTCTTTGGAGCATCGGAGGCTGAGGGGTGACGTTAAAGTTTATAAAATCATGTGGGACATGATCTGGGTGAGGAGCCAAGATCTTTTTCCCAGGTTAGGGGAGTCCAAAACCAAATGGCAAAGCTTTAAGGTGAGAGGGGAAAGATTTGAAAGGGACTCAAGGGGCAGCTTTACCATGTGTGTGTAGAATGAGCTGCCAGAGTGGGGGTTTAGAGGCTGGTGCAATTGGAGCATTTAAAAGGGTGGGTCCATGAAGAGGAAGGGTTTAGAGAGATATGGTCCAAATGCTGGGAAATGGGATTACATTAAATTAGAACATCTGGTCAGGATGGAAAAGTTGCAGCAAAGGATCTGTTTCCGTGCTGTACAACTCCATGACTGTGTGAATGGTGGTATGGTTCCAAGTCAGTGTGTTGAGTGTCTTGGAGTTGAGCTTATAGCTTATTGAATGCCAATTCTTTTGCTTCTCCTGACTGTCTCGATCATGGGTTGGGAAGGTTTTTCCACAGGACTCTTGCTTTGGTACTGCATTGCATCTTGTCCCAGTGCTGTTGCAGACATGTTAGATGGGTCCATGACCATTGCAACATCCTGTGCCTTCAGTCATTCCTTGATGTCACAGGGACTGAATCGAATTGGCTAATGACTGATGTTCATGATGCTGGGAATCTCATTGGGGAGATCGAGATGGATCACACACTTGGCACTTCTGGCTGAAGATATTGCAGATGCTTCAGCCTGATCTTTTGGACCTGATGGGTTGGGATCCTCCAGTCAGTGAGGTTGGAGTTAATGACGTCCTCTAATCAATGATTTAATTGCCCACCAACAGTCACAATGGAATGTGGAACGACTGTGGAGGATTACTTAATCCTGCCTATTGCGAGTTGATCTCCTACCGTTGAGCAACCCTGTGTTGTGACATTAGTAAATTAACTCCTTGTTTGGGGAATGTTTGGTGTTATTCCATGGTAGCCCTCCTACACTGCTCACTTGACCAGATTTGATAACACCAACACAGTCAGTTCTTCTATCACGCGATGGTTCCATTAGGCATACTGCCAAGAAATGGTGGTTCGGAATTGATAAGAGTTTGATGCATCATCAATATACATGTGTAATGTTCGTATTAATATCGAATTCACTCCACAGTTTCAAGATCAGATCATCAAAACTTGAAAAAAACACAGTAAGCATTGCAGAAACTCAGCAGGTCTGGCAGCATGTGTGGAGAGAGAAACACCATTAACATTGAGTCTAATGTGACTCATCTTCACGACATCAAAAACTGACCAATTTGACAAACCTTTGAAGTTTACAAGGGATTTGGTGTTCCACAGTGTCACTGCCGTCTGAAGGGTGCTGTGGCGTGGGGAAGGGCTTCACCAAGAAACCCGTGCGGTCTGTCTTGACAACGTCTCCTACCTGAGGCATTGTGGGGGTTGTTTCTTCATGTGATTTATCTGTTAGTTGTGTTTGCCTTGGGTGTCTTAAAATGCATAAAAGTGGGTAAACCCCCATGACCTGATCATATGGGCTCGAGAACTCTGTGGGAAGGCAAGGAATTGAACCCAGGTCCCTGGTGCTGGGAACCAGCAATGCCAACCGCTGAGCCACCGTGCCGCCATTTGGATGTAGTTGTGATTGTACCAGATGGGGTACAGAGGAGATTGCCCAGGATGTTGGCTGGCATGGAACAGTTCAGCGATGGAGAGAGGCTGGCTAAGTTTGGGCTGTTTTCTTTGGAGCAGGGAGGATTGAGGGGGGACCTGATAGAGGTGTATAAGAGTATGAGGGGCACGGACAGCCTGGATACAAAGCAATAGTTCCCCTTAGTCACAGGGTCAATAACAGGCGGGGGGGGGAGCGGGGGGCTCATTTTAAGGTGAAATGCAGGAGGGTGCGAGGGGATTTGAGTGGCACTATCACCCAGAGGGTGGTTGGAATCTGGAATGTACTACCAGAGAGTGTATTGATCTCATAATCTTTAAAAAGCACTTGGAGGAGCAGTTGAAATGTCAAGGCTCTGGGTCTAATGCAGGGAAGAGGGGCCGGTGTACACAGTGGTGTTCTACTGGGAAGGCTGATGCCAAGTAGAGTCATCGAGTCAGAGAGATGTACACCTGCCAACACCCGGCCCATATCCCTCCAAACCTGTTCATATACCCATCCAGATGCCTTTTAAATGTTGTAATTGTACCAGCCTCCACCACTTCCTCTGGCAGCTCATTCCACACACGTACTACCCTCTGTGGGAAAACGTTGCCCTTTAGGTCTCTTTTAAATCTTTTCCCTCTCACCCTAAACCTATGCTCCTCTAGTTCCGCACTCCCCCACCCCAGAGAAGAGACATTGTCTATTTATCCTATCCATGCCCCTCATGATTATATAAACCTCGATCAGGTCACCCCTCAGCCTTCGATGCTCCAGAGAAAACAGCCCGAGCCTATTCAGCCTCTCCTATAGCTCAAATCCTCCATCCCTGGCAACATCTTTGTGAATCTTTTCTGAACCCTTGCAAGTTTCACAACATCCTTCTGATAGGAAGGAGACCAGAATTGCACGCAATATTCCAAAAGTGGCCTAACCAATGCCTGATGCAGAATACTCATTTAATATCTTCCCCCATCTGCTGCAGTTCCACGCGTGGGCTCTCTTGCTGATCTTGATGGGACACTGTTCTCTCCCTTGTTATCCTTTTGTCCTTCATATAGTCATAATATCTCTTTGGATTCTCCTTAACCCTGTTTGCCACAGCTATCTCATGTCCCCTTGTTGCCCTCCTGATTTCCCTCTTAAGTATGCTCCTACTGCCTTTATACTCTTTTACAATTGACTCAATCTCTGTTGTCGACCCTGGACACGTTTCCTTCTTTTTCTATACCAAAGCCTCAATTTCTCTCATCACCCATCATTCCCTACACCTCCCAGCCTTGCCTCTCACCCGAACAGGAATATGTTGTCTCTGGACTCTCAAATTCACATTTCTGAAGGCTTCTCATTTTCCAACCTTCCCTTTCCCTTTGAACATCTGTCCCCACTCAACTTTTGAATGTTCTTGCCTAATACCGTTCAATTTGGCCTTCGTCCAATTTTGAACTTCAAATTTTAGATGCGGTCTATCCTTTTCCATCACTAATTTATTTTAAAACTAACAGATTTACAGTCACTGGCCCCGAAGTACTCCCCCACTGACACCTCAGTCACCTGCCCTGCCTTATTTCCCAAGAGGAGGTCACGTTTTCTAGCTTCTCTTGTAGGTCCATCCAGATGCTGAATCACAACATTTCCTTGTACACTAAACCCTGAAAACTCTGGCAGTCCAGGTCTATGTTTGGAAATTACAATCCTATTTTTCTTACACATGACTGAGATCTCCTTAAAGATTTGCTTCGCAATTTCCCGCTGCCTCTTGGGGTGTTCGAGAATATAATCCCAAGAAGGTCATCATCCCTTTCCTATTTCTTGGTTCCACCCAAATAACTTCCTTGGATGCATTCCCAGGAATATCCTCCCTCAGTACAGCCATAATGCTAACCCTTACCAGAAACACTGCTCCCCTTCCTCTCCACCCCCTTTTGTATCCTTCCTACAGCATTTGTATCCTGGAACATTAAGCTGCCAGTCCTGTCTGTCCCTGAGCCACGTCTCTGTAATTGCTATGATGCCCCAGTACCATATCCCGAACCATGCCCTCAATTCATCTGCCTTCCCAATTAGGCTTCTTGCATTGAAATCAATGCAGTTTAATTTATCAATCCTACCTTGTTCTCTGTTTTTGTCCTGCCTGCCCTGACTGTTTGTCTCACTCCTTTTCCCAACTGTCCCAGTCTCAGATTGATTTGGAGATGCTGGTGTTGGACTGGGGTGTACAAAGTTAAAAATCACACAACACCAGGTTATAGTCCAACAGGTTTATTTGGAAGCACTAGCTTTCGGAGCGCTGCTCCTTCATCAGGTGGTTGTGGAGTACACAATTGTAACACACAGAATTTATAGTAAAAGTTTACAGTGTGATGTAACTGACATTATACATTGGAAAATAGCTTGATTGTGAAGTCTCTCATCTGTTGGAATGACCATGATAGTTTCACTTGGTTCATATGTAATTCACAAAACTCTTCTTAAAAGTTACATTCTCAGGTTAACTGTAACAATTGGAGTCAGGCCAGAGAAGATGTTGTAGGTGTTAGCCCCCTATGTTCTGTTGTCTGTGCCATAATATTTCGACTGAATCTAATCTAAAAAATGAGTTAACAGAGATGGCTTTATACAGGTTTTGAGCAAAGTACAACATAACTCTGCAAATTCAAATTCACCCCACATACGTATATGTATGTGTGTGTGTCTGGTGTGGGAGTTTGTGAATGTCTGTGAGAGAGAGTGTATATGTGTGTGTGTGAATGCAAAGGCGTCTAAGTCTGTGAGAGGTTGTTTGTGAGAGTTTGGGTGTGTGTGTGTGTGTGTGTGTGTGTATACTGTGCCATGGTGGTCACCGGAGTGTGACATGAACCCAAGGTCCCGGTTGAGGCCCACCCCATGGGAACAGAACTTACCTATCGACCACTTTGTGCTGCTGCCTGTCCCAAAGTCCAACTTCAAGGATGGTCACCCAAAGGTCCAAGGTCGAATGTCCTGGACACTGAAGTGTTCCTCAACTGGGAGGGAACACTCCTGTCTGTTGATTGTTGTGCGGTGTCCATTCATCCATTGCCGTAGACTCTGCTCGGTTTCCCCAATGTACCATGCCTCAGGACATCCCTGCCTGCAGTGTATAAGATAGACAACGTTGGCTGAGTCACATGTGTACCGTAATGATCTCCTCAGGAGATAGACACGTGCTGCAACCGACAGGGTACCCTTCATTGTCCAGTACTTCCCAGGAACCAAAAAACTACACCATGTTCTTCGCGACCTGCAACACATTATCAATGAGGATGAGCACCTCACCAAGACCTTCCCTACACCTCCACTTCTCACCTTTAAACAACCCCAAACCTCAAACAGATCATTGTTTGTAGCAAACTGCCCAGCTTTCAGGACAACTCCATACAACCCTGTCACGGTCGGTGCTGCAAGACGTGTCAGAGTGTGGACATGGATACCATCATTACGCGTGGGACACCTCCCACTATGTACGTGGCAGGTACTCATGTGACTCAGCCAACGTTGTTTATCTTATACACTGCAGGCAGGGATGCCCCGAGGCATGGTACATTGGGGAGACCGAGCAGAGGCTACGGCAACGGATGAATGGGTACCGCAAAACAATCAACAGACAGGGGTGTTCCCTCTTAGTTGGAGAACACTTAAGTGATCCAGGACATTTGACCTCGGACCTTCAGGTGAACATCCTCCAAGGCGGACTTCGGGACAGGCAGCAGCGAAAAGTGGCCAAGCAGAGCTGATAGCTAAGTTCGGTTCCCATAGGGAGGGCCTCAACCAGGACCTTGGGTTCAGGTCACATTACAGGTGACCACCATTGGACTATATACACACACACACACACACACACACACACACACACACACACACACACACACACACACACATATACACATATATATTTGTGGGGTGAATCGTATTTGCACAGTTACATTGTACTTTGCTCGAAAACTGCATGAATCCATGAAAGACTCTGTTAACTCATTTTTTTGATTAGAATCAGTCGAAATATTATGGCACAGACAACAGAACATAGGGGGCTAACACCTTCAACATCTTATCTGGCCTGACACCAATTGTTACAGTTCACCTGAGAATGTAACTTTTAAAAAGAGTTTAGTAATTTACATATGAACCAAGTGAAACTATCATGGTCATTCCAACAGATGAGAGACTTAACAATCAAGATATTTTCCAATGTATAATGTCAGTTACATCACACTGTAATCTTTTGCTATAAATTCTGTGTTTTACAATTGTGTACTCCACAACCACCTGATGAAGGAGCAGCGCTCCGAAAGCTAGTGCTTCCAAATAAACCTGTTGGACTATAACCTTGTGTTGTGTGAGTTGTAACTCAGTCTCAGAGTGACCTCTTTCCTCACTCATCCCCTGGATCCTTCCCAAAACTACTCGTTTCAACCCTCCTGAGCAGCTCTCACACATCTCCCTGCTCCTACATTAGTCCCCGAGAAGACAAAATCTTTGAGATTACTTTATTCAGCAAAGTTTAATTAACTTATTACAAAGAAAACTTATTTGAGAGAACAGATGTTCGTGACACTGAGGATCCCAAATCCCTTGTAAACCTCACAAGGTTGTCAAATTGGTCAGTTTTTGATGTCGTGAAGATGAGTCACATTAGACTCAATGTTAACGGTGTTTCTCTCTCCACACATGCTGCCAGACCTGCTGAGTTTCTGTAATGCTCATTGTGTTTGTTTCAAGTTTTGAGGATCTGATCGTGAAACTGTGGAGAGATTTTGATATTAATATGAACATTACACATCTATATCACTGGTGCATAAAACTCTTATCAATTCCTTACCACCATTTCTTCAGATTGTTTGTTCTTTTTGTCCAAAATTTCAATCGATTTATTTTAACCTTGAATCCCTCAGGAGCCAATTGCAGGTCATTCTGTTATAATGTGTGTTTCATCAACATGAATTTGCTGTAACACGATTGAAGAATTGGGGACACTTTTGACAATGTGAACTTTGAAAATGTGTGTTGGCTGCAACATGATTGGCCCCAACACGTTAAGTGCTGTTCCTGAAGCGTGATTTTACTGTAACATGGAGTTGCACATGAATGGAGTGCAAGTTTATAGCTCCTTGAAAGTGGAGTAGCAGGTAGATAGGATAGTGAAGAAGGCATTTGGTATGCTTGCCTTTATTGGTCACAGCATCAAGTGTAGGAGTTGGGAGGTCATGTTGCGGCTGTACAGGACATTGGTTCGGCCACTTTAGGAATATTGTGTGCAATTCTGGTCTCCCTCCTATCGGGAGGATGTTGTGAATCTTGAAAGGGGTCAGAAAAGATTGACAGGGATGTTGTCAGGGTTGGATGATTTGAGCTATAGGGAGAGACTGAATAGGCTGGGGCTGTTTTCCCTGGAGCATCAGAGGCGGGGGGAGACCTTATAGAGTTTTATAAAATCATGAGAGTCATGGATAGGATAAACAGACAAAGCCTTTGCCCAGGGGTGGGGGAGTTCGAAAGTAAAGGGCGTAGGTTGTGGATGAGAGGGGAAAGATTTAAAAGGGACCTCAGGAGCAACTCTTTTTACGTAGAGTGTGGTGTGTGCATAGAATGAGCTGCCAGGGGCAGTGGTGGAGGCTGGTACAATCACAGCTTTTAAAAGGCATCTGGATGACTACATCAATAGGAAGGGTTTAGAGGGATAAGGGCCAGGCACTGGCAAATGGGACTAGGTTAGGTAGAGTATCTGGTTGACATGGACGAGTTGGAGCGAAGGGTCTGATTCTGTGCTGTGCATCTCTATGACTAATGCAATCATCATGTTACAGAAGAACTGGTTGTGTTGGCATTATCAAATCAGGTAAAATGTGAAGTGTAGGAGGGCTACCACAGAGAAATACCAAACATACTCAAAACAAGGAATTAATTTACTAATATCACAACAAAGGGTTGATCGATTGTGGGAAATCAACTTGCAATAGGCAGGGATAAATAATCCGACACAGCCATTCCACATTGGGTTGTGACGGGTGGGGGACAATTAAATCATTAACAGGGGAAGGTCCCACACTAGCGTCTAAGAGTCTGACTGCCGCCCCTCCTGACACACACTGGGCTGGGAAGAGAGGGGGATATTTGCTGAGGATCTGTCGGGATTTCCCAACTCTATGTGTGGTTCCCAGAATCAAACTCTCTGTCTCTGTCCCTCGTTGTGTCTCTCTCTCTCTCTCTCTCTCTCTCTCCCTGACTGTCTCTGTCTCTCTCCCTAGCTGTTTTTCTCTCTCTCCCTTGCTGTCTATCTCTCCCTCTCACTGTCTCTCTCTCTCTCTCTCTCTCTGTCTCTCTCTCTCTCCCTCTCGCTGTCTCACTCCCTCTCTCTCTCTCTGGTTCTGGCTCTGGTCTGATGATTCCTCGGGGCAGAAATGATTTGATTCCCTCTGTCTCTGCACCGTCCTGAATTTCAGCTCCTGGATCTAATCCCCTCCTCGGGGCGGGGGGAACAGACTGAGAGGGAAATAAAAAGCAATTTGAAATAAAATACAGCAGCAACACCAAGAGCACAGCAAGATCCCACTGCTCTCTGCCTTCCCCAGTCTCCCACTTTACCCTGCGATACTGGGTCAGTTTAATTACTGCATCATTAATGCATTGCAGAACATCAAGCAACATCGAAATACAAAGAAATCACTAAAGAGCAATTGGCCCGAGGCTAGAAACACACAGCAAGATCCCACAAGCAGCAGTGTGACCACAGATAGATCATCTGTGTTCCTGACCCTGGTTAAGGGTTAGATCCTGTCTCCATGATGACAGAAGGACCAATCCTACTGTTTGACAAATCCCAAACAAAACCCCTGTCTTCTCCGTTCCTCTCTCCCCCTCTCTCTCTGTCCCCCCTCTCTGTTCCCCCCCACTCTCTCTCTCTCTCTCTCTCTCTCTCTCTCTCTATTCCCCCCTCTCTCTCTGTTCCCCCCCTCTCTCTCACTGTCCCCCCCTCTCTCTCTGTTCCCCCCCCCTCTCTGTTCCTCCCTCTCTCTCTGTTCCTCCCTCTCTCTCTGTTCCCCCCTCTCTATTCCCCCCATCTCTGTCCCCCGTCTCTCTGTTCCCCCTCTCTGTTGCCCCTCTCGCATTCTGTCCATCTCTGATTACTCTCTCTGATTTAATCCTGCACACTGTAATCTTTATTCCTCCCCTCCTTCCCCCACCCCACCCTCTCCCCACTTTAAATAATGACAGGGTAAAAACAAGGACTGCAGATGCTGGAAACCAGAGTCCAGATTAGAGTGGTGCTGGAAAAGCACAGCAGGTCAGGCAGCATTGGAGGAGCAGGAAAGTTGACGTTTCGGGCAAAAGCCCTTCGTCAGGAATAGAGGCAGAGTGCCTGCAGGGTGGAGAGATAAATGAGAGGAGGGTGGGGGTGGGGAGAAAGTAGCATAGAGTACAATAGGTGAGTGGGGGTGGGGTTGGAGGTGATAGGTCAGGGAGGAGGCTGGGGGAAGGTAGCAAAGAGTACAATGGGTGAATGGGGATGGGGATGGAGGTGATAGGTCAGGGAGGAGGGTGGAGCAGATAGGTGGGAAGGGAGATAGGCAGGTAGGACAGGTCATGGGGACAGTGCTGAGCTGGAAGTTTGGAACTGGGGAGAGGTGGGGGAGGGGTAATGAGGAAACTGGTGAAGTCCACATTGATGCCCTGGGGTTGAAGTGTTCCGAGGCGGAAGATGAGGCGTTCTTCCTCCAGGTGTTCTGTGGTGAGGGAGCGGCGGTGAAGGAGGCCCAGGACCTCCATGTTCTTGGCTGAGTGGGAGGGGGAGGTGAAATGTTGGGCCACAGGGCGGTGGGGTTGATTGGTGTGGGTGTCCCAGAGATGTTCCCTAAAGCGCTCCGCTAGGTGGCATCCAGTCTCCCCAATGTAGAGGAGACTGCATCAGGAGCAACGGATACAATAAATGATCTTGGTGGATGTACAGGTAAAACTTTGATGGATGTGGAAGGCTCCTTTAGGGCCTTGGGTGGAGGTGAGGGAGGAGGTGTGGGCGCAGGGTTTGCAATTCCTGTGGTGGCAGGGGAAGGTGCCAGGACGGGCGGGTGGGTTTTTGGGGGCATGGACCTGACCAGGTAGTCACAGAGGGAACGGTCTTTGAGGAAGGCAGAAAGGGGTGGGGAGGGAAATATATCCCTGGTGGTGGGGTCCGTTTGGAGGTGGCGGAAATGTCGTTGGATGATGTGCTTTATACGAAGGTTGGTAGGGTGGAAGGTGAACACCAGGGGGGTCTGTCCTTGTTACGGTTGGAGGGGGTGGGGTTTGAGGGCGGACGGCAGGATATGGACGAGATGCGTTGAAGGGCATCATTAACCACGTGGGAAGGGAAATTGCGGACGATGAAGAAGGAAGCCATCTGGTGTGTTCTGTGATGGAACTGGTCCTCCTGGGAGCAGATACGGTAGAGGCGGAGGAATTGGAATACGGGATGACATTTTTGCAGGAGGTAGGGTGGGAAGAGGTATAATCCAGGTAGCTGTGGGAGTCAGTGGGTTTGTATAAAATGTCAGTGTCAAGTCAGTCGTCATTAATGAAGTGGAGAGGTCAGAGATGGTCCAGGTGAACGCCTCATCTTCCGCCTCGGAACACTTCAACCCCAGGGTATCAATGTGGACTTCACCAGTTTCCTCATTTACCCCTCCCCCACCTCACCCCAGTTCCAAACTTCCAGCTCAGCACTGTCCCCATGACCTGTCCTACCTGCCTATCTCCCTATCTGCACCAGCCTCCTCCCTGACCTATCACCTCCATCCCCACCCCCACCCCCACTCACCTATTGTACTCTATGCTACTTTCTCCCCACCCCCACCCTCCTCTCATTTATCTCTCCACCCTGCAGGCACTCTGCCTCTATTCCTGATGAAGGGCTTTTGCCTGAAACGTTGACTTTCTTGCTCCTCAGATGCTGCCTGAACTGCTGTGCTTTTCCAGCACCACTCTAATTATTAAATAGTGACAGCTCATTTTGTTGTGTGTGGGTCAGTTTTATTTGTTTGAAAACTCCACAAAAGAAACCTGGAGAGACAGACAGAGACCCCCCTCCCAGATACACAGTGAATTGAATTGAAATGGCCATCCTGTATGTATTTCTGTGATTATCACATTTTATCCCCCTGGCCTATACACCTCTCACATCACTCTGACATGAGAACGGGTCTTTGGAGAGAGTTTCCCATTGAAGGTTTCAATTCCCTCCTCAGGGAATCCTGCCTCCCAGATCCTGGGGATTAACCTGTTTGTGTTACAATCCCGAGTCCTCGGTTACTTTAACCCCAGGCTTCAAACCCGTTTTAAACCATGAACCTTCCACTGGGACAGTCAGCTCTCTCCCTCTCTCTCACCCTCTCACTCACTCCTCCCCACCCTCCCTATCTCGTTCTCCCTTTCTCCCCCTCTCTCTGCCCCTATCTACGTTTCCATCTCTGTTCAGCTTTCTCCTGCTCTCAAGAATTGATCTACGTCTCTCCCACACCCCCTCTATCCTCTCTCCACCCCAACCCCCACCCGTCCCTTCTCTCTCCCCCTCCCTCGCTCTCCATTCCCCCTCCGTTCTGACAGAAATGCCCTCTCCTCCCTCCCTCCCTCCCTCCCATTTAAAGTGGGTCCCATCTCCTTTTCCTGTAGCCATTAACCAGGTCAATACCACATTCTGAGGGGAGGGGGAGGAGAGGATGGGTGGGGGGGTGGGGAGAGTGAGGTCTGTCTTGGGGGAAGGGGGAAAGATACACCCCCTCCCACTGTCAAACCATCAGCAAACAGAGCCCGGGCTCTGTCCACAGGATGCTCTGATGTGTAAGGGGTGACCCACAGGCAGAGGGGTGCACAGCAAGATCCCAGAGGCAGCTGGGTGCGGCACCCCGGGGTATTTCACCTTCTTTGTCCCACGCCAGAACACTCCACCCCATCCCCAGCAACACCCCCTCCATAAGCACGTTACCCTCCCCCATGTACTTCTCACACAGCAAGGTCCCAATAGTGCCAGCAATTTCACAATTCAGTTTGTGACTGGGGGTCTCCCTGACTCGCTCTCCCGGCCTGTCTCTCTCCTGGTCCTGACTCACTCTGTGTCACCAAATCCCCCTTCTCTGTGTCACCATCTCCCCCCTCTCTCTGTGTCACCATCTCCCCCTCTCCCTCTCTCTCTGTCACCATCTCGCGCCCTCTCTCTCTCTGTGTCACCATTTCCCTCTCTCTCTGTGTCACCATCTGCCTCTCTCTCTCTGTGTCACTATCTCTCTCTCTCTCTGTGTCACCATCTCCCTCTATTTCTCTATCAACATCTCACTCTCTCTGTGTTACCATCTCCCTCTCTCTCTCTCTCTCTCTGTGTCACCATCTCCCTCTCTCTCTCTGTGTCACCATCTCTCTCTCTCTCTGTGTCATCATCTCCCCCTCTCTCTCTGTGTCACCATCTCCCTCTCTCTCTGTGTTACCATCTCCCTCTCTCTCTGTGTCACCATCTCTCTCACTCTCTCTCTGTGTCACCATCTCCCTCTCTCTCTGTGTTACCATCTCCCTCTCTCTCTGTGTCACCATCTCTCTCTCTCTATTTCTCTATCAACATCTCCCTCTCTCTGTGTTACCATCTCCCCCCGTCTCTGTGTCACCACCTTACACTCTCTCTTTGTGTCATCATCTCCCTCTCTCTCTCTCTCTCTCTGTGTCACCCTCTCCCTCTCTCTCTCTCTCTGTCACCATCTCGCGCTCTCTCTCTCTCCGTGTCACCATCTCCCTCTCTCTCTCCGTGTCACCATCTCTCTCTCTCTCTCTGTGTCACCATCTCCATCTATTTCTCTATCACCATCTCACTCTCTCTGTGTCACCATCTCCCTCTCTCTCTCTCTGTGTCACCATCTCCCTCTCTCTCTCTCTCTCTCTGTGTCACCATCTCCCTCTCTCTCTCTCTCTCTCTGTCACCATCTCCCCCCCCTCTCTCTGTGTCACCATCTCCCTCTCTCTCTGTGTTAACATCTCCCTCTCTCTCTGTGTCACCATCTCCCTCTCTCTCTCTCTGTGTCACCATCTCCCACTCTCTCTGTATCACCATCTTCCCCTCTCCCCCCTCTCTCTGTGTCACCACCTTACACTCTCTCTTTGTGTCATCATCTCCCTCTCTCTCTCTGTGTCACCATCTCCGCCTCTCTCTCTCTCTCTCTCTGTCACCATCTCCCCCCCTCTCTGTGTCACCATCTCCCCCCTCTCTCTCTGTGTCACCATCTCCCCCTCTCTCTCTCTGTCACCATCTCCCCCTCTCCCCCCTCTCTCTGTGTCACCACCTTACACTCTCTCTTTGTGTCATCATCTCCCTCTCTCTCTCTGTGTCACCATCTCCGCCTCTCTCTCTCTCTCTCTCTCTCTCTGTCACCATCTCCCCCCCTCTCTGTGTGTCACCATCTCCCCCCCTCTCTCTGTGTCACCATCTCCCCCTCTCTCTCTCTGTCACCATCTCCCCCTCTCCCCCCTCTCTCTGTGTCACCACCTTACACTCTCTCTTTGTGTCATCATCTCCCTCTCTCTCTCTGTGTCACCATCTCCGCCTCTCTCTCTCTTTTTCTCTCTCTCTGTGTCATGATCTCCCTCTCTCTCTCTCTCTCTCTGTCACCATCTCCCCGCCTCTCTGTGTGTCACCATCTCCCCCTCTCCCCCCCCTCTCTCTCTCTCTCTGTGGCATCATCTACCTCTCTCTCTCTCTGTGTCACCATCTCCCCCCAACTCTCTCTGTGTCACCATCTCCCCCCCACGCTCTCTGTGTCACCATCCCCTCCCGTGTGTCACCATCTCTCCCTCTCCCTCTCTCTCTCTCTGTCATCATCTCCCCCACCCCCTCTCTCTCTCTCTCTCTCTCTCTGTGTCATCACCTTCCTCTCTCTCTTTGTGGCATCATCTACCTCTCTCTCCCTCTCTCTCTGTGTCACCATCTCCCTCTCCCTCTCTCTCTGTCACCATCTCGCGCTCTCTCTCTCTCTCCGTGTCACCATCTCCCTCTCTCTCTCTGTGTCACCATCTCCCTCTCTCTCTGTGTCACCATCTCTCTCTGTCACCATCACCCTCTCTCCCTCTCTGTCACCATCTACCTCTCTCTCTGTGTCAACATCTCCCCCTCTCTCTGTCACCATCACCCACTCTCTCTCTGTCACCATCTCACTCTCTCTCTCTGTGTCACCATCTCCCACTCTCTCTCTGTGTCACCTTCCCCCTCTTTCTGTCACCATATCCCTCTCTCTCTCTCTGTGTCACCATCTCCCCCTCTCTCTCTCTGTGTCACCATCTCCCTCTCTCTCTGTGTCACCTTCTCCCCATCTCTCTATGTCATCTTCTCCCTCTCTTTCTCTCTGTGTCACCATCTCCCCCTCTCTCTGTGTATCACCATCTCCCTCTCTCTCTCTCTCTGTGTCACCATCTCCCTCTGTCTCTCTGTCACCATCTCCCTCTCTCTCTGTGTCATCATCGCCCTCTCTCTCTCTGTCACCATCTCCCTCTCTCTCTGTGTCACCATCTCCCCCTCTCTCTGTCACCATCACCCACTCTCTCTCTGTCACCATCTCACTCTCTCTCTCTGTGTCACCTTCCCCCTCTTTCTGTCACCATATCCCTCTCTCTCTCTCTCTCTCTGTGTCACCATCTCCCCCTCTCCCTCTCTGTGTCACCATCTCCCCCTCTCTCTCTGTGTCACCATCTCCCTCTCTCTCTGTGTCACCTTCTCCCCATCTCTCTGTGTCACCTTCTCCCTCTCTTTCTCTCTGTGTCACCATCTCCCCCTCTCTCTGTGTATCACCATCTCCCTCTCTCTCTCTCTCTCTGTCACCATCTCTCTCTGTCACCATTTCCCCCCTCCCCCTCTCTCTCTCTGTGTCACCCTCTCTCCCTCTCTCTGTGTTACCATCTCCCCCTCTCTCTCTCTCTCCGTGCCACCATCTCCCTCTCTCTCTCTGTGTCACTATCTCTCCCTCTCTCTCTCTCTCTCTGTGTCACCATCTCCCTCTATTTCTCTATCAACATCTCACTCTCTCTGTGTTACCATCTCCCCACCTCTCTCTCTCTCTCTCTTCCCCTCTCTCTGTGTCACCAACTCCCTCTCTCTCTCTGTCACCATCTCCCTCTCTCTCTCTGTGTCACTATCTCTCTCTCTCTCTCTGTGTCACCATCTCCCTCTATTTCTCTATCAACATCTCACTCTCTCTGTGTTACCATCTCCCTCTCTCTCTGTCTCTCTCTCTCTGTGTCACGATCTCCCTCTCTCTCTCTCTCTGTCACCATTTCCCCCCATCTCTCTCTCTCTCTCTCTCTCTGTGCCACCATCTCCCCCTCTCTCCCCCCTCTCTCTCTCTGTGTCACCATCTCCCCCCAACTCTCTCTGTGTCACCATCTCCCCCTGTGTGTCACCATCTCTCCCTCTCTCTCTCTCTCTGTCATCATCTCCCCCCCCCCTCGCTCTCTCTCTCTCTCTCTCTGTGTCACCATCTCACCCCCCCCTCCGTGTGTCACCATCTCTCCCTCTCCCTCTCTCTGTCATCATCTCCCCCCCTCACTCTCTCCCTCTCCCTCTCTCTCTCTCTGTCACCATCTCCTCCTCTTCCTCTCTGTGTCACCATCTGGCCCTCTCCCTCTCCATGTCACCATCTCCCTCTCTCTCTGTGTCACTATCTCCCTCTCTCTCTGTGTCACTATCTCCCTCTCTCTCTCTCTCTGTGTCACCATCTCCCTCTCTCTCTGTGTCACCATCACCCTCTCTCTCTGTGTCATCATCTCCCTCTCTCTCTCTGTCACCATTTCCCCCCCTCTCTCTCTCTCTCTCTCTGTGCCACCATCTCCCCCTCTCCCCCCACATCTCTCTCTCTGTGTCACCATCTCCCCCCAACTCTCTCTGTGTCACCATCTCCCCCTGTGTGTCACCATCTCTCCCTCTCTCTCTCTCTCTCTGTCATCATCTCCCCCCCCCTCGCTCTCTCTCTCTCTCTCTGTGTCACCATCTCACCCCCCCCCTCCGTGTGTCACCATCTCTCCCTCTCCCTCTCTCTGTCATCATCTCCCCCCCTCACTCTCTCCCTCTCTCTCTCTGTCACCATCTCCTCCTCTTCCTCTCTGTGTCACGATCTGGCCCTCTCCCTCTCCATGTCACCATCTCCCTCTCTCTCTGTGTCACTATCTCCCTCTCTCTCTGTGTCACCATCTCCCTCTCTCTCTCTCTCTGTGTCACCATCTCCCTCTCTCTCTCTCTCTCTCTCTCTGTGTCACCATCTCCCACTCTCTCTGTATCACCATCTTCCCCTCTCCCCCCTCTCTCTGTGTCACCACCTTCCTCTCTCTCTCTGTGTCACTATCTCCCTCTCTCTCTGTGTCACCTTCTCCCCATCTCTCTGTGTCACCTTCTCCCTCTCTCTCTCTCTGTGTCACCCTCTCTCCCTCTCTCTGAGTCACCATCTCCCTCTCTCTCTCTCTCTGTGTCATCATTTCCCCCCCTCTCTCTCTGTGTTACTATCTCCCCCTCTCTCTCTCTCTCCGTGCCACCATCTCCCTCTCTCTCTCTGTGTCACTATCTCTCTCTCTCTCTCTCTCTCTGTGTCACCATCTCCCTCTATTTCTCTATCAACATCTCACTCTCTCTGTGTTACCATCTCCCCCCCTCTCTCTCTCTCTCTCTCTCTTCCCCACTCTCTGTGTCACCATCTCTCTCTCTCTCTCTCTCTCTGTGTCACCATCTCCCTCTCTCTCTCTCTGTGTCGCCATCTCCCTCTCTCTCTGTCACCATCTCCCTCTCTCTCTGTGTCACCATCACCCTCTCTCTCTGTGTCACCATCTCCCTCTCTCTCTCTCTGTCACCATCTCCCTCTCTCTCTCTGTGTCACTATCTCTCTCTCTCTCTCTCTCTGTGTCACCATCTCCCTCTCTCTCTGTGTCACCATCTCCCTCTCTCTCTCTGTGTCGCCATTTCCCTCTCTTCTCTGTCACCATCTCTCTCTCTCTCTCTGTCACCATCTCTCTCTGTCACCATTTCCCCCCTCCCTCTCTCTCTCTCTCTGTCACCCTCTCTCCCTCTCTCTGAGTCACCATCTCCCTCTCTCTCTCTCTCTCTGTGTCATCATTTCCCCCCCTCTCTCTCTGTGTTACCATCTCCCCCTCTCTCTCTCTCCGTGCCACCATCTCCCTCTCTCTCTCCGTGCCACCATCTCCCTCTCTCTCTCTGTGTCACTATCTCTCTCTCTCTCTCTCTCTGTGTCACCATCTCCCTCTATTTCTCTATCAACATCTCACTCTCTCTGTGTTACCATCTCCCTCTCTCTCTGTGTCACCATCTCGCTCTCTCTCTGTGTCACCATCTCCCCCTCTCTCTCTCTCTGTGTCACTATCTCTCTCTCTCTCTGTGTCACCATCACCCTCTCTCTCTCTGTCACCATCTCCCTCTCTCTCTCTGTCACCATCTCCCTCTCTCTCTCTCTGTGTCACCATCTCCCCTTCTCCCTCTTTGTGTCACCATCTCCGCCTCTCTCTGTCTCTCTCTCTCTGTGTCACGATCTCCCTCTCTCTCTCTGTGTCACGATCTCCCTCTCTCTCTCTCTCTCTCTCTGTGTCACCATTTCCCCCCCCCTCTCTCTCTCTCTCTCTGTGTCACCATCTCCCCATCTCCCCCCTCTCTCTCTCTCTGTGTCACCATCTCTCTCTGTCACCATTTCCCCTCTCCCTCTCTCTCTCTGTGTCACCCTCTCTCCCTCTCTCTGAGTCACCATCTCCCTCTCTCTCTCTGTGTCACCATCTCCTCCTCTCCCTCTCTCTGTGTCACTATCTCCCTCTCTCTGTCTCTATCACCATTCCCCCCCCTCTCTCTGTGTCACCATCTCCCCCTGTCTCTCTCTCTTTGTCACCATTTCCCCCTCTGTCTCTCTCTCTCTCTCTCTCTGTGTCACCATCTCCCTCTCTCTCTGTATCACCATCTTCCCCTTTCCCCCCTCTCACTGTGTCACCACCTTCCTCTCTCTCTCTGTGTCACCATCACCCTCTCTCTCTATGTCACCATCACCCTCTCTCTCTATGTCACCATCTCACTCTCTCTCTCTGTGTCACCTTCTCCCTCTCTCTCTGTCACCATATCCCTCTCTCTCTCTCCCTCTCTCTCTGTATCACCATCTTCCCCTCTCCCCCCTCTCTCTGTGTCACCACCTTCCTCTCTCTCTTTGTGGCATCATCTCCCTCTCTCTCACTGTGTCACCATCTCCCTCTCTCTCTGTGTCACCATCTCTCTCTGTCACCATCACCCTCTCCCTCTCCGTGTCACCATCTCCCTCTCTATCTCTCTCTCTCTCTCTGTCACCATTTCCCCCCCTCTCTCTCTCTCTCTCTGTGCCACCATCTCCCCCTCCCCCCCCACTCTCTCTCTGTGTCACCATCTCCCCCCAACTCTCTCTGTGTCACCATCTCCCCCTGTGTGTCACCATCTCTCCCTCTCTCTCTCTCTCTGTCATCATCTCCCCCCCCCCTCGCTCTCTCTCTCTCTCTGTGTCACCATCTCACCCCCCCCTCCGTGTGTCACCATCTCTCCCTCTCCCTCTCTCTGTCATCATCTCCCCCCCTCACTCTCTCTCTCTCCCTCTCTCTCTCTGTCACCATCTCCTCCTCTTCCTCTCTGTGTCACCATCTGGCCCTCTCCCTCTCCATGTCACCATCCCCCTCTCTCTCTGTGTCACTATCTCCCTCTCTCTCTGTGTCACTATCTCCCTCTCTCTCTCTCTCTGTGTCACCATCTCCCTCTATTTCTCTATCAATATCTCACTCTCTCCGTGTCACCATCTCCCTCTCTCTCTCTCTCTCTCTGTATCACCATCTTCCCCTCTCCCCCCTCTCTCTGTGTCACCACCTTCCTCTCTCTCTCTTTGTGGCATCATCTCCCTCTCCCTCTCTCTCTCTCTCTGTGTCACCATCTCCCTCTCTCTCTGTGTCACCATCTCCCTCTCTCTCTGTGTCACCTTCTCCCCATCTCTCTGTGTCACCTTCTCCCTCTCTTTCTCTCTGTGTCACCATCTCCCCCTCTCTCTGTGTATCACCATCTCCCTCTCTCTCTCTCTCTGTGTCACCATCTCTCTCTGTCACCATTTCCCCCCTCCCTCTCTCTCTCTCTGTGTCACCCTCTCTCCCTCTCTCTGAGTCACCATCTCCCTCTCTCTCTCTCTCTCTCTCTCTCTGTGTCATCATTTCCCCCCCTCTCTCTCTGTGTTACTATCTCCCCCTCTCTCTCTCTCTCCGTGCCACCATCTCCCTCTCTCTCTCTGTGTCACTATCTCTCTCTCTCTCTCTCTGTGTCACCATCTCCCTCTATTTCTCTATCAACATCTCACTCTCTCTGTGTTACCATCTCCCCCTCTCTCTGTGTCAACATCTCCCTCTCTCTCTCTCTCTCTCTGTGTCACCATCTCCCTCTCTCTCTGTATCACCATCTTCCCCTCTCCCCCCTCTCACTGTGTCACCACCTTCCTCTCTCTCTTTGTGGCATCATCTCCCTCTCTCTCTCTCTCTGTGTCACCATCTCCCTCTCTCTCTGTGTCACCATCTCTCTCTGTCACCATCATCCTCTCTCTCTCTGTGTCACCATCTACCCCTCTCTCTGTCACCATCACCCTCTCTCTCTGTGTCACCATCTCCCTCTCTCTCTGTGTCACCATCTCTCTCTGTCACCATCATCCTCTCTCTCTCTGTGTCACCATCTACCCCTCTCTCTGTCACCATCACCCTCTCTCTCTGTGTCACCATCTCACTCTCTCTCTGTCACCATATCCCTCTCTCTCTCTCCCTCTCTCTCTGTATCAACATCTTCCCCTCTACCCCCTCTCTCTGTGTCACCACCTTCCTCTCTCTCTTTGTGGCATCATCTCCCTCTCTCTCACTGTGTCACCATCTCCCTCTCTCTCTGTGTCACCATCTCTCTCTGTCACCATCACCCTCTCCCTCTCCGTGTCACCATCTCCCCCTCTCTTTGTGTCACCATCTCCCCCTCTCTCTCTCTGTCACCATCTCCCTCTCTCTCTCTCTGTCACCATCTCCCTCTCTCTCTGTGTCACCTTCTCCCCCTCTCTCTGTGTCACCTTTTCCCTCTCTCTCTCTATGTCACCATCTCCCTCTCTCTGTGTATCACCATCTCTCTCTCTCTCTCTCTGTGTCACCATCTCCCTCTCTTTCTGTGTCACCATCTCTCTCTGTCACCATCTCCCCCTCTCCCTCTCTCTCTCTCTCTCTGTGTCACCCTCTCTCTGAGTCACCATCTCCCTCTCTCTCTCTCTCTGTGTCATCATTTCCTCCCCTCTCTCTCTGTGTCACCATCTCCCCCTCTCCCTCTCTTTCTGTGTCACCATCTCCCCCTCTCTCTCTCTCTGTCCGTGCCACCATCTCCCTCTCTCTCTCTCTGTGTTACCATCTCCCTCTCTCTCTCTCTGTGTCACCATCTCCCTCTCTCTCTGTGTCACCATCTCCCCCTCTCCCGCCTCTCTTTGTGTCACCACCTTCCTCTCTCTCTTTGTGGCATCATCTCCCTCTCTCTCTCTCTCCCTCTCTCTCTCTCTGTGTCACCATCTCCCTCTCTCTGTGTGTCACCATCTCCCTCTCTCTCTGTGTCACCATCTCCCTTTCTCTCTCTCTGTCACCATCACCCTCTCTCAGTGTCACCATCTCCCCCTCTCTCTGTCACCATCACCCTCTCTTCTGTGTCACCATCTCTCTCTCTCTCTGTGTCATCATCGCCCTCTCTCTCTCTTTCACCATCACCCTCTCTCTCTCTGTGTCACCATCTCTCTCTCTCTCTGTGTCATCATCGCTCTCTCTCTCTCTCTGTCACCATCTCCCTCTCTCTCTGTGTCACCATCTCCCTTTTTCTCTCTCTGTCACCATCTCCCTCTCTCTCTCAGTGTCACCATCTCCCCCTCTCTCTGTCACCATCACCCTCTCTCTCTCTGTCACCATCTCACTCTCTCTCTCTGTGTCACCTTCTCCTTCTCTCTCTGTCACCATATCCCTCTCTCTCTCTCTCTCTGTGTCACCATCTCCCCCTCTCCCTCTCTGTGTCACCATCTCCCCCTCTCTCTCTCTGTGTCACCATCTCCCTCTCTCTCTCTGTCACCATCTCCCTCTCTCTCTGTGTCACCTTCTCCCCCTCTCTCTCTGTCACCTTCTCCCTCTCTCTCTCTGTCACCTTCTCCCTCTCTCTCTCTGTGTCACCATCTCGCCCTCTCTCTGTGTATCACCATCTCCCTCTCTCTCTCTCTCTCTGTCACCATATCCCCCTTTCCCTCTCTCTCTCTCTGTGAGTCACCATCTCTTCCTCTCTTTCTGTCAATATCTCCCTCTCGCTCACTCTGTCACTATCTCCCCCCCTCTCTCTCTGTCACCATCTCCCCATCTCTCTCTGTGTTGTTATCTCCACCTCTTTCTCTGTGTCGCCATCTCACCCTCCCCCCTCTCTCCCTGTGTCACCATTTCCCCCAGCACCTCACTCTCTCTCTCTGTTGCCATCTTTCCCTCCCCCTCCATCTCTGTTGCCATCTCCCTCTGTCTCTCTATGTGTCACCATCTCCTTCTCTCTGTCTCTCTGTGAGTATCGCCATCTCCCTCTTAAATCTATCCATCTCTCTCTCTGTCTGTCCAATCTGGATTTGTTTGAAAAGTCCAACAAAAGAAAACAGAGAGGGTTCACTATAGGGGACACAGAGAGAAAGACAGAGAGAAACTCACTCCCAGATACTCAGTGAATTGAATAGAAATGGCCGACCTGTGCCTTATTTCTACAATTTTCACATTTCAGCCCATGGCCTATACACATCTCACGTTTACTCTGACATTAGAACGGGTCTGTGGAGAGAGTTTCTCATTTAAGCTTTTAATTGCTTCCGTGGGAGTCCTCTGTCTGTCAGACACTCACTGGCGATTGACGTGTTTGTGTTAAATCCCAAGGTCCCAGTTACTTTCAGCCCAGGCTTCAAACCTGTTTTAAAACTGCTAGGGCCGCAATCCGACAGGACCCAATTAACCAGAGGCCCTGTAAAAAGCCAGTCCACCCCCAGGGAGGGGATTAAATCACAGGGTAATCTGCAGACAAAACTCACCTGGGCCCCCACAGGGTGCAGCCTGTTAAACAGGCCTCAGAACTGTGTTCCCCCGCTGGAGAAAGTTCTTGTTCGAAGGTTTCCTGGTCTCAACCTCTCTCTCTCCAAGTGGCTGGAAAGTTCCCTTTGGAAGGTAAGAGGCAGCATTCGTTGAAAGGCAAAGCAGGAAAATCTTTTGGTGGGAGATGGCACAACAAGATCCCAGGGGTTTTCCCAAGTCAGTGACACAGACAATCTCTCAGCAACATCCAAACACAAACATGGTGGGCGATGAGTTCAATTTTCATGTTGAAAAGCTTTTCAATTCATGAGTCAGCTGATTAAAACACTCACTACCTGCAACGGTGACCTCAGGGCAACTGACGCACAACAAGATCCCACATGTGACAATTCTGCAGCAACTCGATAATCTGATCGTTTTTGTTTCCCTCTGTGATGCTGGTTCAGTTTAAATATTTCCAGTCAGCCCAGAATTGAAAATTACAGCTATTTCACAATCTCACAAGACCTCTCCATCTCTCTCCTTGTGTTTCTCCCATTCTCTCCATTTTTCAATTCTCTCTCTCGCTCTCCTTCTCTCTCTGTTGAATGTTATCATCCTGCCCTCTCAATGACCCATCTTCCTCTGACACTGTGACAAGTTTTTACAGAGGGTCAGATATTTTGGGTTTTAATTCCCTCCTGAGGGAGTCCTGCCTCCCAGATCCTGGGGGTTATCCTGTATGTGTCACGGTCCCGAGTCTCGGTTATTTTAACCCAAGGCTTCAAACCCATTTCAAAAATGACAGGGCCGCAATCTGACAGTTAACCAGAGGCCCCGACAAACCAGGCTCTTTCCCACCACACTCCCCAACCCCAGAGGAGATGAAACCTTGGGGTAATAAACAGGCCACAACTCACCTGGGCCCAACGGGGTGCAGCCTGGTGAACAGGCCTCAGGCCTCAGGCCTGTGCCCCGCCTCTGGAGGTTGTTCGTGTCCAAGGCTTTCCTGGCCCCAGACATTTTGGATCTTCACTTTACAGCTTTCCCAAAAAAAAGTTCCTCGGGACAAAAGAGAGAAAAGATGAGACTGGTTTTGTTGTCGGGGGGGGGGGGGGAGTGAGAGCACTTTGATGCAAAATTACACAGCAAGATCCCAGGTTTAAACACCACCCACCAACCCTAATACATTATATAACATCACCACAACATCGAAATACAATCAAATTGTAAGACAGCAATTACCCAGAGGCTGAAACATTAACACACACACGCACGCACACACACAGACACACACACACACACACAGACACACACACACACACAGACACACACACACACACACACAGACACACACACACACACAGACACACACACACAGACACAGACACACACACACTCTTTCTATTGTGCATGCACAGTCTCACATGCACACACTCTTTCTTTCACGCACGCAATCTCTATTTCTCTCACGCGCAGGCCCATACAGTCTTTCCCTCTCATGCACACCCTCTCTCTTGCGTGCACACATTCTCTCTCTCTCATGTAAGCACACACCCACTCTGTCTCACAAGGGAATGCTCTCTCTCTCACTCACACACTCACAAACACACTCTCCTTCTCTTGCAGGTACACACACACAAAGTGTGCACACGTACACACCGTCTCATACACACACACTCGCTTTCACACATACAAACAATCTTTCTCGGGCAGGCTTTCTCACAAGCATCCCGTCTTTTTCTCTCATGCAGGTACACGTTCTCTCGCACGCTCTGAAACACGCTGTCTCTCACTCACACACTCTCTTGCATGCACACACACACTCTCTCTCCTGCATGTGCTCACTCTCTCTAGCACACCTACACTTTCTCTCACAAGCACACTCACATGTATACACATTCTTTCTCTAGCACACTTGCACATCTCTTTCACACACATGCACACTGTCTCACTCATGTTCATGCACACTATATAACTCACATTCACGCACACTCTCACACGTTCACACACAGTCTCTTCCTCTTGCATACCCACACACACATATCTCTCGCATATCTCTCTCACTTTTATGTGCTCTCTCTTTTGCACACACTTTCACGCTCGCGCATTCTCACACACACACTCTCGCGCTTGCACGTACTCCGTCACGTTCACACATACTCTCTCTCATGTTCATGCACATTCCCTTTCTCCAAGTCACACACACACTCTCTCACGATCGCATGCACTCTCTCTCACGTTTGCTCACACTCTCTCGCATTCACACACATATAGTCTCTCGTGTTCGTGCACACACACTCACATTCGCATGCTAGCTCTTGTGCTTGCACGTTCTCTCATGTTCACGCACTCTCTCTCGTGCATTCATGCTCACTCTCTCGCTCACGCACACTCCTCTCTCGCATTCCAAACACACTCTCTCTCTTTCACTTTGATTCACACTTTCTCTTGTGTTCACACACACTCTCTCTCATGCACTGTCTCTCTTGCGTTTATGCACTCTCTTTCTTGTACATTCGCATACTCTGTCTTGCATTCACACAGACTGTCTCTCTCGCACTCACGCAAATGCTCTCTCTCGCATTTGTGTACTCTTCCTCTCTCTCGCGTTCGCACACTCTCTTGTGCATATGTTCACCCACTCTCCCTCTTGCACCTTTGCACTCTTTTTCGCTGCTTTCTGTACATACTCTCTCTCATGCTTTTGTGCACTCTGTGTCTCACGTATTTGCACACACTCTCACGTTTGCACAATCTCTGTCTCACATTTGTGCACTCTTGCGTTTCTTTACACACTTTCATGCATTTGTGCACACTCTACCTCTTGTTTACACACTCTTGCTCTCTCGCGTTCGCACACACTGTCCCACAAACACGCACAATCTCTTGCGTTCGCGCACTCTCTCTCTCAGGTTAGTGCACTCTCTCTCACACATCCACGCACACTTGCTCTCTCGCATTCACGCACACTCTTGCGTTCGTGCACACACACTTTCGCGTTCACACACACTCTCTTGCATTCACACACATTCACGTTCGTGCACACACTCTCTCACATTCATGTACACGCTCACTCTTGCATTAGCGTGCACTCTCCCTTGCTCACATTTGTGCACACTCTGTCTCTCACATTTCCGCACAATGTCTCTCTCACATTAGTGCACTGTCTCACTCGTGTTTGCCCACACTTTCTCCTCACATTCTCTCTCTTTCTCTCTTGCGTTTGCGCAGACTCTCTCTTATGTTGGCACACTCTCTCTCATGCGTTTAGGCACTCTCTCTCACATTCACACATTCTCTCTTTTGTTCGTGCACTCTCTCGTGCTCGCACACACACACACACACTCTCGCACTGGCACACACTCTCCATCTCTCTCTCACGCTTGCACACAATGTTCCTCTTGCACACACACTCATTCTCTGTCCCATTCACACACACTCCCCTCTCTCACATGCACACACTCTCTTTCTGTCACACGCTCACACACATTCTGTTCAACCTGACATCCAGGGATTCTTTAATGGAGCTTTAATATTTGAAAGTCCCAGTGTACTTGGTCATTCCATGTTCCTGTGTAACTGTGTGAGCATATCTGTGACTGTGTGTGTGTGTGTGTCTGTGTGTGTCTGTGTGTGTCTGTGTGTGTGTACCACCAGGGTCCTGCATTATTAAGTCCAATATGACTTTACTTCAGGACTTATTAAATATTCAGCAATATTTTCCAGATCCTTATTCACAAATCACAGAAAGCCAATGTGATGGTATCCCCAAATTTGAAAAATGCTTTTGAGACATTTTCCCCTCTCCTGTGCTGACAGGATTCCAGAGCCATCACTGAAACCTTCTCTGTTCCGGCCCACCCCCCCAAGGTTAACATTGTCCCATTTAGTCTGGATTGTCTCTCTGCAGGCTAACACCCAAACACCATCACTTCCTACCTCACTGTAGGAGGCTGAGAAATGATCATGGACAAACTGTGAGGGGCTGTTTTAATCTACAAAGCCAGCACAAAGGATTCTGAAGGTGTCTGCCATCTTAGATATGTTGGCAGCCATTTCATGTTAGCCCAGCACTGACATTGACTTTACAAATAGGGAGAGGCAAGAAAGGGTGGGGAGTTGGGGAGTGTGTGTGTATCTGAGTGCAGTATAGATTCCCCAGAATGATAACTGGACAGGAAGGGGTCACTGGGGAGGGAGGGAAGTGAACGAAACGCAGGATTGTCTCCCTGGGATTTACCAGGACCAGAGGGAATAGATGTTTTTGAGACAATAATGACAACTGCTGGGACAGAGAAAGAGAAAGGTGTTTTGCTGCTTCTGGGTTGAGGATTAGAATCAATGTCTAAAACTCGAACAATACTCTGAAACAGTTTCAAGGTTAAAATGAAGGAACAAAGCCTCCCATTTCTCTCTGTGATACTGCAAAGACTATGTCTTACTCACTCACTCACTGAACCTGTCCAACTCCCTTCCCAGCTGAAAATGTGTTGCTGGTTAAAGCACAGCAGGTTAGGCAGCATCCAAGGAAAAGGAAATTCGACGTTTCGGGCATAAGCCCTTCATCAGGAATGAGGAGAGATTTTAACCTACTGCGAATCCTCTTGCAAGGATGCCTTCCTTGAAGAAGCTCTCTTCCTCCCTCTACAAGGATTTCAGTGAGTCTCTCTCTCACTGCACCCCCCAGGTCCTGCTTGGCACACTCTCCTCATTCCTGATGAAGGGCTTATACCCAAAACGTCGAATTTCCTATTCCTTGGATGCTGCCTAACCTGCTGTGCTTTAACCAGCAACACATTTTCAGCTGTGATCTCCAGCATCTGCAGACCTCATTTTTTACCCCAACTCCCTTCCCAGCCTTTCTGTGTCCGCCTTTACTGTCCCACATCACTTTGTATTATCAGTAACTGGAACACGGGATCCCATCGTCTCAGTCATTCACAGAGACTGTGTCCAGCGCACTGTGGGTCCCAGCGAATAATTCACTACCATCTGCTAGTGTACAGCTTGTGTCTGTCTCAGAGTGAGCTCTGAAACATCTCCAGGACACTCCCATCCTGCCTCTGTGTGTGTCTGGCTCTGTATCTGTGTCTGTAACTCTCTCGCTATCTGCCTCAGAAATTAGTTTCCCTATTCCCTCAATCACACACTGAGGACACTACAAAACTGCTCCATTCCCCCGAACCCAGTTTGAGATGACACTGAAGGCATGGAATGTGATTTATAAATGTCCATCCCTCAGTTACTTTGTGGGGTTGCAGTGTCAGGCTGTGATTTGGGTTAAATCCAGGCCAGGCCTCTTCCCCCAAGGACATTGGGTGACCATTTTGCTCTTTATGACAAACAGAGAAAGCCCTCAGCCCTCACAGGCCTATTTCACTGGAATTCTGTGCTTCATATTCATTGGCCAACAACAGGAAGGAGGTCTCTCTGTGAGTGTTTTACTGAGATGACATCAGCAATCCTGTGGACCACTTTCATCCTCAGACACCTTCCCAATGACAGTAAACAGCACCTGCTTGGATCCTCTGAAAGTCTACTGCTATTCCCTGAATACTCCATTGGCAATTTATGTATCATCTGCACATTCCAATGATATGTCCTGTTTAATGGGGGGAGATACAGAGTAAAGCTGTCTCGACACTGTCTGCATTAATGCCTCCCAGAGCAGGTACAGCATGGGGAGAGCTCTTTATGATGTTGCAGTCAAATAGCTGAAGGATAGGTATTCCCCAAGCAGAGGCTCAGAGTAAGCTAAGTTTAAACTGTCTCCATCACACACCCCGACACACAGATACAAAGACACAGTCCTGAACTCTCAACCGTGGTACAACAGGTTCAGTCCATCACTGACTCCACATTCTCTACTCTACACTTCCACTAATTCAACACCAAGTTCTTTTTTTGATCTCTGTGTTCTGTTGTCATTCTCTGCTGGATTCCTGGATCTGATAGTCCTCATGAACAGACGTTCTAATTCCACAGGCCATGTCCTGCTCCTGAACACAGCGTCTGATTTCATTGCGGTGTTGTGATAGAGGAGCCCCTTGGGGACAGGGGGAGGTCAGTCTCTCTCGAGTACGATCTCACTATCGCTCTCTTGCACGCCGTCTCTCTCTCTCTCTTTCCCCCTCTCCCGTAAATGATCTTGCTTTCATTCTTGTGTCTAAACGAACCAAGGGACATGAGGGGGAGGATGGGATTAGAGAATTGAGCTCGATGATCACACTCACTCTCTCACACTCTCTCACAGTCTCTCCTGCACCTACTCTCACACATGCAGGTGACTCTGTGTGTGTGCGCGAGTGTCAGTGTCACTCGGGTCCTGTATTATTGGGTAACTAAAACTTTTCATCTGGTATTTATTATGACATGAAACATGACTTTCTGGATCCATGTATATAGATCACAGAAAGCTAATGCGATGATGTCACCAAATATTTGGAGAACACCTTGTGATTTGCCAGTTAATCCCAAGGGATGGGAGATGGGAAATGAGGAAGCCTTCCTGGGATTGTACAGGGATCATGGACACCATGAACCAACTCAAAAAGGCTAACAGTTGGATATGGCAGTTTGCAGATCCTCTGGGATTGGAGAGAGTAACAGACAGAGACACACACACTGACCAAGGGATAGGGTTTGTGAGAAGGATATTTTGATGCAGAGATGGTAAGTGAGTCAGAAAAACATTGTCCGATTCTGAAATCTAATCGTGAAGTTTGAGGTGATTTTTATAAAGAATAACAGGTATGTGGGAGTGAGTTACAGACTGGAATCTAATGAAGGGGTTCGAGGTGGTTTATATCTGGTAGAACAGCTACCTGGGAGTGAGCTACAGACTGGAATTTAACATGGCCAATCTGCTCTGACGTGCACATCTTTGGACTGTGGGAGGAAAGTGGAGCCTTTTCTGCAAACACCTGCAGTTTGTCTCTATTTGATGTTTAAACTTCCTGCACAATTCCCATGTGTCAGGAGGTCTCTGCTGGTGAATGCACCAGTTACAGACTGGAATCTAATCGAGGAGTTTGGGATAGTTTATATATTGTATAACAGGTACCTGGGAGTGATTTACAGACTGGAATCTAATCGAGGAGTTTGGGGTGGGTTTTATCTGGTATAACAGGTACCTGGGAGTGCGTTCCTGACTGGAATCTAATCGAGGAGTTTGAGGTGGGTTATATCTGGAATAACAGGTACCTGGGAGTGAGTCACAGCCTGGAATCTAATCGAGGGCTTTTGGGGTGGGTTTAAATCTGGTATAACAGGTACCTGGGAGTGAGTTACTGAGTGGAATCTAATCGAGGAGTTTTGGGGTGGGTATATCTGGTATAACAGGTACCTGGGAGTGAGTTACCGAGTGGAATCTAATCGAGGAGTTTAGGGTGGGTTATATCTGGTATAACAGGTACCTGGGAGTGAGTTACCGACTGGAATCTAATCGAGGAGTTTGGGGTGGGTTATATCTGGTATAACAGGTACCTAGGAGTGAGTTACTGACTGGAATCTAATCGAGGAGTTTGGGGTGGGTTATATCTCCAGGGATGTGCAGATTCGGGTGGATTAGCCATGGCAGATGCTGGGGATAGGATTGGGAGATGGTGTGCTCTTTGGAGGGTCGGCACAGAGCTGATGGGCCAAATGTCCTCGATCTGCATTGTAGGGATTCAATGAATAAATCTGTAAGGGGGTAGGGCGGGAGGCTGATAGCTGAGTGAGTTGATCTGTGTGGGGGCTGTTGGGGGTGATTTGGGGGGAAGGTCAAGGGCCAGTTGGGTGGCTGAGCTGAGAGGTAGGTGAGGGGATGGGTGGATGGAGTGACAGGTAGGTGAGGTGCTCAGTGGACAGTCAGGCTGGGAGGCTTAGTTCCGACTGGGGCTGGTCAGGTCCGTCTGGAGTGAGTCAGTTAGGTTGTGGGGCTAGTCACCTCTCACAGGGGAGGTGGTTGTGTCATTCCATCATGGTTAGATTTGTAGGGGTGCAGTCTGGGCTTCTCCAGGTACCAGGGAGGTTGAGCTGCAGTGTCAGGTGACTAGTGGAGGGTGTTGGGGGCGGGGGCTGGAATGACTGTGTGGTCAAGGAGAATGTTGGGGCTGGAGTGTAGTAGAGGTTGGTAGGTGAATGAAAGAGCTGCCAGAGGAAGTGGTGGAGTCCAGTACAATTGGAACATTTAAAAGGCATCTGGATGTGTATGTGAATAGGAAGGGTTTGGAGGGATATGGGCCGGGTGCTGGCAGGTGGGACTAGATTGGGTTGGGATATCTGGTCGGCATGGACAAGTCGGAACGAAAGGTCTGTACATCTCTATGAACGTATGACTCAATATAACGTCCTGAGGGGACCTGACAGGATGTGTGTAGAAAGGATGTTCCCTCTTGTGGGAGAATCTAGATCTCGGGAGTGACGGTTTGGAAATAAGTGAGCACCTGTTTGAAACCGAGATGGGAAAACATTTTTTCTCTCAGAGAGTGACAGTCTTTGGAATTCCCTTCCTCAACAGGCAGTGGATGCAGAATCTTCAAATATTTTTAAGGCAAAAATAGATTGATTCTTAATGACCAAGAGTGGGTGGGATTATTGGGGAAGGTGCAGGAATGTAGAGTTGATGTTAAAATCAGATCCGCTGTGATCTTCGTGGAAGGCAGAACAAACGTGAAGGGCCATGTGGCCTACATTTGTTCCTTCTTTGGATGTTCTTCCTGATGTGCGATTCTCTGTCAGGAATGTGTTGATCTGCAAATCAGCTCTTGAATATCTCAGAGCCTGAATGGTAAATTCTCTATTAATTATCTGACACAAACATCCCACTTGGAATTTTTCATTGGCAATACCAGTGTTTGTCACCCATTCCTAATTTGATGAAGGGCTGTTAAAAGTCAACTACATTGTTGTGGGACTGTAAATGTGAGGTGTTGCATTTTGCTCAGACCAATCAGTGCAGGAGCTATGCACTTAATGATAGGGCCCTGCCGGTGTTGCTGAAAGAGAGACCTTGGGGTACAAGGTCATAGTTCATTGAAGGTGGAGTCGCAGATAGACAGGGCGGTGAAGAAGGTGTTTGAAAGGTCAGTGCATTGAGTATAGGAGTTGTGATGTCATACTCTGACAGTACAGGACATTGCTTTGGCCATTTTTATAATACTGCCATTAATCTAGTGTCCCTGCTTTCAGAAAGATGTCATGACACTTGAAAGGATGCAGACAATACTCACAAGGATGTTGCCAGGGCTGGAGGCTTTGAGCTACAGGGAGAGGCTGAACAGGCTGGGGCTGCTTTCTTTGGAGCATCGGAGGCTGAGGGGTGATGTTAAAGTTTATAAAATCATGTGGGACATGAACTGGGTGAATTTCCAAGATCTTTTTCCCAGGTTAGGGGAGTCCAAAACCAAATGGCAAAGCTTTAAGGCGAGAGGGGAAAGATTTCAGAGGGACTCAGGGGCAGCTTTACCGTGTGTGTGTGTAGAATGAGCTGCCAGAGGGGGGGTTGGAGGCTGATGCAATTGGAGCATTTAAAAGGGTGGGTCCATGAAGAGGAAGGGTTTAGAGAGATATGGTCCCAATGCTGGGAAATGGGATTACATTAAATTAGGACATCTGGTCGGGATGGAAGAGTTGCAGCAAAGGATCTGTTTCCGTGCTGTCCAACTCCATGACTGTGTGAATGGTGGTATGGTTCCAAGTCAGTGTGTTGAGTGTCTTGGAGTCGAGCTGATAGCTTATTGAATGCCAATTCTTTTGCTTCTCCTGACTGTCTCAGTCATGGGTTGGGAAGGTTTTTCAACAGGACTCTTGCTTTGGTATTGCATTGCATTATGTCCCAGTGCCGTTGCAGACATGTTAGATGGGTTCATGACCATTGTAACATCCTGTGCCTTCAGTCATTCCTTGATGTCACATGGACTGAATCGAATTGGCTAATGGCTGATGTTCATGATGCTGGGAATCTCATTGGGGAGACCGAGATGGATCACCCACTTGGCACTTCTGGCTGAAGGTGTTACAGATGCTTCAGCCTGATCTTTTGGACCTGATGGGTTGGGATCCTCCAGTCAGTGAGGTTGGAGTTAATGACGTCCTCCAATCAATGATTTAATTGCCCACCACCAGTCACAATGGAATGTGGAACGACTGTGAAGGATTAATTAACCCTGCCTATTGCAAGTTGACCTCCTACCGTTGAGCAACCCTGTGTTGTGACATTAATAAATTAACTCCTCGTTTGGGGAATGTTTGGTGTTATTCCATGGTAGCCCTCCTACACTGCTCACTTGACCAGATTTGATAACGCCAACACAGTCAGTTCTTCTATCACGTGATGGTTCCATTAGGCATACTGCCAAGAAATGGTGGTTCGGAATTGATAAGAGGTTGATGCATCATCAATATACATGTGTAATGTTCATGTTAATATCGAATTCGCTCCACAGTTTCAAGATCGGATCATCAAAACTTGAAAAAAACACAGTAAGCATTGCAGAAACTCAGCAGGTCTGGCAGCATGTGTGGAGAGAGAAACACCATTAACATTGAGTCTAATGTGACTCATCTTCACGACATCAAAAACTGACCAATTTGACAAACCTTTGAAGTTTACAAGTGATTTGGGGTTCCACAGTGTCACTACCGTCTGAAGGGAGCTGTGGCGTGGGGAAGGGCTTCACCAAGAAACCCGTGCGATCTGTCTTGACAACGTCTCCTTCCTGAGGCATTGTGGGAGTTGTTTCTTCATGTGATTTATCTGTTAGTTGTGTTTGCCTTGGGTGTCTTAAAATGCATAAAAGTGGGTAAACCCCCATGACCTGATCAGATGGGCTCGAGAACTCTGTGGGAAGGCAAGGAATTGAACCCAGGTCCCTGGTGCTGGGAACCAGCAATGCCAACCGCTGAGCCACCGTGCCGCCATTTGGATGTAGTTGTGATTGTACCAGATGGGGTACAGAGGAGATTGCCCAGGATGTTGGCTGGCATGGAACAGTTCAGCGATGGAGAGAGGCTGGCTAAGTTTGGGCTGTTTTCTTTGGAGCAGGGAGGATTGAGGGGGGTACCTGATAGAGGTGTATAAGAGTATGAGGGGCACGGACAGCCTGGATACAAAGCAATAGTTCCCCTTAATCACAGGGCCAATAACAGACCAGGGGCGGGGTGGGGGGGGCTCATTTTAAGGTGAAATGCAGGAGGGTGCGAGGTGAATTGAGGGGCACTATCACCCAGAGGGTGGTTGGAATCTGGAATGTACTACCGGAGAGGGTATTGATCTCATAATCTTTAAAAAGCACTTGGAGGAGCAGTTGAAATGTCAAGGCTCTGGGTCTAATGCAGGGAAGAGGGGCTGGTGTACACAGTGGTGTTCTACTGGGAAGGCTGATGCCAAGTAGAGTCATCGAGTCAGAGAGATGTACACCTGCCAGCACCCGGCCCATATCCCTCCAAACCTGTTCATCTAACCATCCAGATGCCTTTTAAATGTTGTAATTGTACCAGCCTCCACCACTTCCTCTGGCAGCTCATTCCACACACGTACTACCCTCTGTGGGAAAACGTTGCCCTTTAGGTCTCTTTTAAATCTTTCCCCTCTCACCCTAAACCTATTCTCCTCTTGTTCTGGACTCCCCCACCCCAGGGAAGAGACATTGTCTATTTATCCTATCCATGCCTCTCATGATTATATAAACCTCGATCAGGTCACCCCTCAGCCTTCGATGCTCCAGAGAAAACAGCCCGAGCCTATTCAGCCTCTCCTATAGCTCAAATCCCCCATCCCTGGCAACATCTTTGTGAATCTTTTCTGAACCCTTGCAAGTTTCACAACATCCTTCTGATAGGAAGGAGACCAGAATTGCACGCAATATTCCAAAAGTGGCCTAACCAATGCCTGATGCAGAATACTCATTTAATATCTTCCCCCATCTCCTGCAGTTCCACACGTGGGCTCTCTTGCTGATCTTGATGGGACACTGTTCTCTCCCTCGTTATCCTTTTGTCCTTCATATAGTCATAATATCTCTTTGGATTCTCCTTAACCCTGTTTGCCACAGCTATCTCATGTCCCCTTTTTGCCCTCCTGATTTCCCTCTTAAGTATGCTCCTACTGCCTTTATACTCTTTTACAATTGACTCAATCTCTGCTGTCGACCCTGGACACGTTTCCTTCTTTTTCTATACCAAAGCCTCAATTTCTCTCACCACCCATCATTCCCTACACCTCCCAGCCTTGCCTCTCACCCGAACAGGAATATGTTGTCTCTGGACTCTCAAATTCACATTTCTGAAGGCTTCTCATTTTCCAACCTTCCCTTTCCCTTTGAACATCTATCCCCACTCAACTTTTGAATGTTCTTGCCTAATACCGTTCAATTTGGCCTTTGTCCAATTTTGAACTTCAACTTTTAGATGCGGTCTATCCTTTTCCATCACTAATTTATTTTAAAACTAACAGATTTACAGTCACTGGCCCCGAAGTACTCTCCCACTGACACCTCAGTCACCCGCCCTGCCTTATTTCCCAAGGGGAGGTCACGTTTTGTAGCTTCTCTCGTAGGTACATCCAGATGCTGAATCACAACATTTTCTTGTACACAAAACCCTGAAAACTCTGGCAGTCCAGGTCTATGTTTGGAAATTACCATCCTATTTTTCTTACACATGACTGAGATCTCCTTAAAGATTTGCTTCGCAACTTCCTGCTGCCTCTTGGGGTGTTCGAGAATATAATCCCAAGAAGGTCATCATCCCTCTCCTATTTCTCGGTTCCACCCAAATAACTTCTTTGGATGCATTCCCAGGAATATCCTCCCTCAGTACAGCCATAATGCTAACCCTTATCAGAAACACTGCTCCCCCTCCTCTCCACCCCCTTTTGTATCCTTCCTACAGCATTTGTATCCTGGAACATTAAGCTGCCAGGCCTGTCTGTCCCTGAGCCACGTCTCTGTAATTGCTATGATGCCCCAGTACCATATCCCTAACCATGCCCTCAATTCATCTGCCTTCCCAATTAGGCTTCTTGCATTGAAATAAATGCAGTTTAATTTATCAATCCTACCTTGTTCTCTGTTTTTGTCCTGCCTGCCCTGACTGTTTGTCTCACTCCTTTTCCCAACTGTCCCAGTCTCAGATTGGTTTGGAGATGCTGGTGTTGGACTGGGGTGTACAAAGATAAATATCACACAACACCAGGTTATAGTCCAACAGGTTTAATTGGAAGCACTAGCTTTCGGAGCGCTGCTCCTTCATCAGGTGGTTGTGGAGTACACAATTGTAACACACAGAATTTATAGTAAAAGCTTACAGTGTGATGTAACTGACATTATACATTGGAAAATAGCTTAATTGTTAAGTATCTCATCTGTTGGAATGACCATGATAGTTTCACTTGGTTCATATGTAAATCACAAAACTCTTTTTAAAAGTTACATTCTCAGGTTAACTGTAACAATTGGAGTCAGGCCAGAGAAGATGTTGGAGGTGTTAGCCCCCTGTGTTCTGTTGTCTGTGCCATAAGATTTCGACTGAATCTAATCTAAAAAATGAGTTAACAGAGATGGATTTATTCAGGTTTTGAGCAAAGTACAACATAACTCTGCAAATTCAACTTCACCCCACAAATGTATATGTATGTGTGTGCGTCTGGTGTGGGAGTTTGTGAATGTCTGTGAGAGAGAGTGTATATGTGTGTGTGTGAATGTAAAGGCGTCTAAGTCCGTGAGAGGGTGCATGTGTGAGTTTGGGTGTGTGTGTATACTGTGCCCTGGTGGTCACCCGGAGTGTGACATGAACCCAAGGTCCCGGTTGGGGCCCACCCCATGGGAACAGAACTTACCTATTGACCACTTTTCGCTGCTGCCTGTCCCAAAGTCCAACTTCAAGGATGGTCACCCGAAGGTCCAAGGTCAAATGTCCTGGACACTGAAGTGTTCCTCAACTGGGAGGGAACCCTCCTGTCTGTTGATTGTTGTGCGGTGCCCATTCATCCATTGCCGTAGACTCTGCTCGGTTTCCCCAATGTACCATGCCTCAGGACATCCCTGCCTGCAGTGTATAAGATAGACAACGTTGGCTGAGTCACATGTGTACCGTAATGATCTCCTCAGGAGATAGACATGTGCTGCAACCGACAGGGTACCCTTCGTTGTCCAGTACTTCCCAGGAACCAAAAAACTACACCATGTTCTTCGCAACCTGCAACACATTATCAATGAGGATGAGCACCTCACCAAGACCTTCCCCACACCTCCACTTCTCACCTTTAAACAACCGCCAAACCTCAAACAGGTCATTGTTTGTAGCAAACTGCCCAGCTTTCAGGACAACTCCATACCACCCTGTCACGGTCGGCGCTGCAAGGCGTGTCAGAGTGTGGGCATGGATACCATCATTACGCGTGGGACACCTCCCACTATGTACGTGGCAGGTACTCATGTGACTCAGTCAACGTTGTCTATCTTATACACTGCAGGCAGGGATGCCCCGAGGCATGGTACACTGGGGAGACCGAGCAGAGTCTCCGGCAACGGATGAATGGACACCGCAAAACAATCAACAGACAGGAGTGATCCCTCCCAGTTGGAGAACATGTCAGTGATCCAGGACATTGACCTCGGACCTTCAGGTGAACATCCTCCAAGGCGGACTTCGGGACAGGCAGCAGCGAAAAGTGGCCAAGCAGAGCTGATAGTGAAGTTCGGTTCCCATAGGGAGGGCCACTGTACTACACACACACACACACACACACACACACACACACACACACACACACACACACACACACACCTACACACAGACATGCACACATACTCCTGAAGTGACACATGCACCCTCTCATAGACTTAGACTCCTTTACACTCACACACATATATACACTGTCTCTCAGAGACTCTCAAGAGACCCCACCGCAGACACACACACACACACACACACACACACACACACACACACACATATATATTTGTGGGGTGAATCGTATTTGCAGAGTTACATTGTACTTTGCTCAAAAACTGCATGAATCCATGAAAGACTCTGTTAACTCATTTTTTTGATTAGAATCAGTCGAAATATTATGGCACAGACAACAGAACACAGGGGGCTAACACCTACAACATCTTCTCTGGCCTGACACCAATTGTTACAGTTCACCTGAGAATGTAACTTTTAAAAAGAGTTTTGTGATTTACATATGAACCAAGTGAAACTATCATGGTCATTCCAACAGATGAGAGAATTAACAATCAAGATATTTTCCAATCTATAATGTCAGTTACATCACACTGTAATCTTTTGCTATAAATTCTGTGTTTACAATTGTGTACTCCACAACCACCTGATGAAGGAGCAGCGCTCCGAAAGCTAGTGCTTCCAATTAAACCTGTTGGACTATAACCTGGTGTTGTGTGAGTTGTAACTCAGTCTCAGAGTGATCTCTTTCCTCACTAATTCCCTGGATCCTCCCCTAAACTACTTGTTTCAACCCTCCTGAGCAGCTCTCACAAATCTCCCTGCTCCTACATTACTCCCCGAGAAGACAAAATCTTTGAGATTACTTTGTTAAGCAAATTTTAATTAACTTATTACAAAGAAAACTTACTTGAGAGAACAGATGTTAGTGACACTGTGGATCCCAAATCCCTTGTAAACCTCACAAGTTTGTCAAATTGGTCAGTTTTTGATGTCGTGAAGATGAGTCACATTAGACTCAGTGTTAACGGTGTTTCTCTCTCCACACATGCTGCCAGACCTGCTGAGTTTCTGTAATGCTTATTGTGTTTGTTTCAAGTTTTGATGATCTGATCTTGAATCTGTGGAGAGATTTTGATATTAATATGAACATTACACATCTATATCACTGGTGCATAAAACTCTTATCAATTCCTTACCACCATTTCTTCAGATTGTTTGTTCTTTTTGTCCAGAATTTCAATCGATTTATTTTAACCTTGAATCCCTCAGGAGCCAATTGCAGGTCATTCTGTTATAATGTGTGTTTCATCAACATGAATTTGCTGTAACACGATTCAAGAGTTAGGGACTTGTGACAATGTGAACTTTTAAAATGTGTGTTGGCTGCAACATGATTGGCCCCAACACGTTAAGTGCTGTTCCTGAAGCGTGATTTTACTGTAACATGGAGTTGCACATGAATGGAGTGCAAGTTTATAGCTCCTTGAAAGTGGAGTCACAGGTAGATCGGATAATGAAGAAGGCATTTGGTATGCTTTCCTTTACTGGTCACAGCATCAAGTGTAGGAGTTGGGAGGTCATGTTGCGGCTGTGCATGACATTGGTTCGGCCACTTTAGGAATATTGTGTGCAATTCTGGTCTCCCTCCTATCTGGAGGATGTTGTGAATCTTGAAAGGGGTCAGAAAAGATTTACAGGGGTGTTGTCAGGGTTGGATGATTTGAGCTATAGGGAGAGACTGAATAGGCTGGGGCTAGTTTCCCTGGAGCATCAAAGGCAGGGGGAGACCTTTTCGAGTTTTATAAAATCATGAGAGTCATGGATAGGATAAACAGACAAAGCCTTTGCCCAGGGGTGGGGGAGTTCGAAAGTAAAGGGCGTAGGTTCTGGATGAGAGGGGAAAGACTTAAAAGGGACCTCAGCAGCAACTTTTTTTACGTAGAGTGTGGTGTGTGCATAGAATGAGCTGCCAGAGGCAGTGGTGGAGGCTGGTACAATCACAGCTTTCAAAAGGCATCTGGATGGCTACATCAATAGGAAGGGTTTAGAGGGCTAAGGGCCAGGCACTGGCAAATGGGACTAGGTTAGGTAGAGTATCTGGTTGACATGGACGAGTTGGAGCGAAGGGTCTGATTCCGTGCTGTACATCTCTATGACTAATGCAATCATCATGTTACAGAAGAACTGGTTGTGTTGGCATTATCAAATCAGGTAAAATGTGAAGTGTAGGAGGGCTACCACAGAGAAATACCAAACATACTCAAAACAAGGAATTAATTTACTAATATCACAACAAAGGGTTGATCGATTGTGGGAAATCAACTTGCAATCGGCAGGGATATGTAATCCTGCACAGCCATTCCACATTGGGTTGTGACGGGTGGTGGACAATTAAATCATTAACAGGGGAAGGTCCCACACTAGCGTCTAAGAGTCTGACTGCCGCCCCTCCTGACACACACTGGGCTAGGAAGAGAGGGGGATATTTGCTGAGGATCTGTCGGGATTTCCCAACTCTATGTGTGGTTCCCAGAATCAAACTCTCTGTCTCTGTCCCTCGCTGTCTCTCTCTCTCTCTCTCTCTCTCTCTCTCTCCCTGACTGTCTCTGTCTCTCTCCCTAGCTGTTTTTCTCTCTCTCCCTTGCTGTCTCTGTCTCCCTCTCACTGTCTCTCTCTCTCTCTCTCTGTCGCTGTCTCTCTCTCTCTCTCTCTCTCTCTCTCTCTCCTCTCGCTGTCTCACTCTCTCTCTCTCTCTCTCTCTCTCTCTCTCTCTCTGGTTCTGGCTCTGGGCTGATGATTCCTCGGGGCAGAAATGATTTGATTCCCTCTGTCTCCGCACCGTCCTGAATTTCAGCTCCTGGATCTAATCCCCTCCTCGGGGCGGGGGGAACAGACTGAGAGGGAAATAAAAAGCAATTTGAAATAAAATACAGCAGCGACACCAAGAGCACAGCAAGATCCCACTGCTCTCTGCCTTCCCCAGTCTCCCACTTTACCCTGCGATACTGGGTCAGTTTAATTCCTGCATCATTAATGCATTGCAGAACATCAAGCAACAGCGAAATACAAAGAAATCACTAAAGAGCAATTGGCCCGAGGCTAGAAACACACAGCAAGATCCCACAAGCAGCAGTGTGACCACAGATAGATCATCTGTGTTCCTGACCCTGGTTAAGGGTTCGATCCTGTCTCCATGATGACAGAAGGACCTATCCTACTGTTTGACAAATCCCAAACAATACCCCCCTCTTCTCCGTTCCTCTCTCCCCCTCTCTCTCTGTCCCCCCTCTCTGTTCCCCCCCTCTCTCTCACTGTTCCCCCTCTCTCTCTCTGTCCCTCCTCACTCTCTCTGTTCCCCCCTCTGTCTCTGTTGCCCCCTCCTGTTCCTGCCCCCTCTCTCTGTTCCCCCTCTCTCTCTCTGTTGCCCCCCCCACTGCCCTCTCTCTCTCTCTGTGTTCCTCGCTCTCTCTCTGTTCCCCTCTCTCTCTGTTCCCCCTCAGTCTCTGTTCCCCCTCGATCTCTGTTCCCCCCTCTTTCTCTCTTCCTCCCGTTCCCCCATCTCTCTCTGTTTCCCCCACTCTGTCTCTGTTCCCCCCTCTCTCTGATCCCCCTCTCTCTCTCTATTCCCCCGTTCCCCTTTCTCTCTCTCTGATTCCCCCCTCTCTGTTCCCCCTCTATATTCCCTGCACTCTCTGTTTCCCCCACTCTTTCTGTTCCCCCACTCTCTGTTCCATCCTCTCTCTCTGTTCCCCCTACTCTCTTTGTTCCCCCTCTCTCTCTGTTCCCCCCTCTCTGTCTGTCCCCCCCTTTCTCTCTCTGTTCCCCCCGTTCCCCATGCACTTTCTCTCTGTTCCATCCTCTCTCTCTGTACCCCCCTCTCTTTCTCTCTGTTCCACCTACCCGTTGTCCCCTCTCTCTCTGTTCCCTGCTCTCTCTCTGTTCCCCCCCGACTGTTCCCCCCTCTCTCTGTTCCCCCCCATTCCCCGCGCGCTCTCTGTTCCCCCCCTCTCTGTTCCCCCTCTCTCTCTGTTCCCCCCACTCTGTTCTCCGCGCGCGCGCTCTCTGTTCCCCTCCTCTTTCTGTTCCCCCCCTCTTTCTGTTCCCTGTGCTTTTCTGTTCCCCCTACCCTGTCCCCCCACCTCTCTCTGTTCCCCCCCCTCTCTGTTCCTCCCTCTCTCTCTGTTCCTCCCTCTCTCTCTGTTTCCCCCTCTCTCTCAGTTCCCCCTTCTCTATTCCCCCCTATCTCTGTCCCCCGTCTCTCTGTTCCCCCTCTCTGTCGCCCCTCTCGCATTCTGTCCATCTCTGATAACTCTCTCTGATTTAATCCTGCACACTGTAATCTTTATTCCTCCCCTCCTCCCCTCAACTCCCCCCCACCCCACCCTCTCCCCACTTTAAATAATGACGGGGTAAAAACAAGGACTGCAGATGCTGGAAACCAGAGTCCAGATTAGAGTGGTGCTGGAAAAGCACAGCAGGTCAGGCAGACTCCGAGGAGCAGGAAAGCCGATGTTTAGGGCAAAAGCCCTTCGTCAGGAATAGAGGCAGAGTGCCTGCAGGGTGGAGAGATAAATGAGAGGAGGGTGGGGGTGGGGAGAAAGTAGCATAGAGTACAATAGGTGAGTGGGGGTGGGGATGAAGGTGATAGGTCAGGGAGGAGGGTGGGGAAGGTAGCAAAGAGTACAATGGGTGAATGGGGATGGGGATGGAGGTGATAGGTCAGGGAGGAGGGTGGAGCAGATAGGTGGGAAGGGAGATAGGCAGGTAGGACAGGTCATGGGGACAGTGCTGAGCTGGAAGTTTGGAACTGGGGTGAGGTGGGGAAGTGTAAATGAGGAAACTGGTGAAGTCCACATTGATGCCCTGGGGTTGAAGTGTTCCGAGGCGGAAGATGAGGCGTTCTTCCTCCAGGTGTTCTGTGGTGAGCGAACGGCGGTGAAGGAGGCCCAGGACCTCCATGTTCTTGGCTGAGTGGGAGGGGGAGGTGAAATGTTGGGCCACAGGGCGGTGGGGTTGATTGGTGTGGGTGTCCCAGAGATGTTCCCTAAAGCGCTCCGCTAGGTGGCATCCAGTCTCCCCAATGTAGAGGAGACTGCATCGGGAGCAACGGATACAATAAATGATCTTGGTGGATGTACAGGTAAAACTTTGATGGATGTGGAAGGCTCCTTTAGGGCCTTGGGTGGAGGTGAGGGAGGAGGTGTGGGCGCAGGTTTTGCAATTCCTGCGGTGGCAGGGGAAGGTGCCAGGATGGGAGGGTGGGTTTTTGGGGGCGTGGACCTGACCAGGTAGTCACGGAGGGAACGGTCTTTGAGGAAGGCAGAAAGGGGTGGGGAGGGAAATATATCCCTGGTGGTGGGGTCCGTTTGGAGGTGGCGGAAATATCGTTGGATGATGTGGGTTATGCGAAGGTTGGTAGGGTGGAAGGTGAGCACCAGGTGGGGTCTGTCCTTGTTACGGTTGGAGCGGGTGGGGTTTGAGGGCGGGCGGCAGGATATGGACGAGATGCGTTGAAGGGCATCATTAACCACGTGGGAAGGGAAATTGCAGTCAATGAAGAAGGAGGCCATCTGGTGTGTTCTGTGATGGAACTGGTCCTCCTGGGAGCAGATACGGTAGAGGCGGAGGAACTGGAATACGGGATGGCATTTTTGCAGGAGGTAGGGTGGGAAGAGGTATAATCCAGGTAGCTGTGGGAGTCGGTGGGTTTGAAAAAATGTCGGTGTCAAGTCAGTCCTCATTAATGGAGATGGAGAGGTCAGAAATGGTCCAGGTGAACGCCTCATCTTCCGCCTCGGAACACTTCGATCCCAGGGCATCAATGTGGACTTCACCAGTTTCCTCATTTACCCCTCCCCCACCTCACCCCAGTTCCAAACTTCCAGCTCAGCACTGTCCCCATGACCTGTTCTACCTGCCTGTCTCCCTATCTGCACCAGCCTCCTCCCTGACCTATCACCTCCATCCCCACCCCCACCCCCACTCACCTATTGCACTCTATGCTACTTTCTCCCCACCCCCACCCTCCTCTCATTTATCTCTCCACCCTGCAGGCACTCTGCCTCTATTCCTGATGAAGGGCTTTTGCCTGAAACGTTGACTTTCTTGCTCCTCAGATGCTGCCTGACCTGCTGTGCTTTTCCAGCACCACTCTAATTATTAAATAGTGACAGCTCATTTTGTTGTGTGTGGGTCAGTTTTATTTGTTTGAAAACTCCACAAAAGAAACCTGGAGAGACAGACAGAGACCCCCCTCCCAGATACACAGTGAATTGAATTGAAATGGCCATCCTGTATGTATTTCTGTGATTATCACATTTTATCCCCCTGGCCTATACACCTCTCACATCACTCTGACATGAGAACGGGTCTTTGGAGAGAGTTTCCCATTGAAGGTTTCAATTCCCTCCTCAGGGAATCCTGCCTCCCAGATCCTGGGGATTAACCTGTTTGTGTCACAATCCCGAGTCCTCGGTTACTTTAACCCCAGGCTTCAAACCCGTTTTAAACCATGAACCTTCCACTGGGACAGTCAGCTCTCTCCCTCTCTCTCACCCTCTCACTCACTCCTCCCCACCCTCCCTCTCTCGTTCTCCCTCTCTCCCCCTGTCTCTGCCCCTATCTACGTTTCCAGCTCTGTTCAGCTTTCTCCTGTTCTCAAGAATTGATCTATGTCTCTCCCACACCCCCTCTGTCCTCTCTCCACCCCAACCCCCACCCGTCCCTTCTCTCTCCCCCTCCCTCGCTCTCCATTCCCCCTCCGTTCTGACAGAAATGCCCTCTCCTCTTCTCCCTCCCTCCCTCCCATTTAAAGTGGGTTCCCATCTCCTTTTCCTGTAGCCATTAGCCAGGTTCTCAGGGGAGGGGGAGGAGAGGATGGGTGGGGGGGGTGGGGAGAGTGAAGTCTGTCTTGGGGGAAGGGGGAAAGATACACCCCCTCCCACTGTCAGACCATCAGCAAACAGAGCCCGGGCTCTGTCCACAGGCTGCTCTGATGTGTAAGGGGTGAACCACACGCAGAGGGGTGCACAGCAAGATCCCACAGGCAGCTGGGTGTGGCACCCCGGGGTATTTCACCTTCTTTGTCCCACGCCAGAACCTCCACCCCATCCCCAGCAACACCCCCTCCATAAGCACGTTACCCTCCCCCATGTACTTCTCACACAGCAAGGTCCCAATAGTGCCAGCAATTTCACAATTCAGTTTGTGACTGGGGGTCTCCCTGACTCGCTCTCCCGGCCTGTCTCTCTCCTGGTCCTGTCTCACTCTGTGTCACCAAATCCCCCTTCTCTGTGTCACCATCTCCCCCTCTCTCTCTCTCTCTGTCACCATCTCGCGCCCTCTCTCTCTCTGTGTCACCATCTGCTTCTCTCTCTCTGTGTCACTATCTCCCTCTCTCTCACTCTCTCCGTGTCACCATCTCCCCCTCTCTCTGTGTCACCATCTTCCCCTCTCCCCCCTCTCTCTGTGTCACCACCTTACACTCTCTCTTTGTGTCATCATCTCTCTCTCTCTCTCTCTCTCTCTCTCTGTGTCACCATCTCCCTCTCTCTCTCTGTGTCACCATTTCCCTCTCTCTCTGTGTCACCATCTCCCTCTCTCTCTCTGTGTCACCATCTCCCTCTCTCTCTCTGTCACCATCTCTCTCTCTCTCTCTCTGTGTCACCATCTCCGCCTCTCTCTCTCTCTCCCTCTCTGTGTCATGATCTCCCTCTCTCTCTCTCTCTCTGTGTCACCATCTCCCCCCCTCTCTGTGTGTCACCATCTCCCCCGTCTCTCTCTGTGTCACCATTTCCCTCCCCTCTCTCTGTGTCACCATCTCCCCCTCTCCCTTTCTCTGTGTTACCATCTCCCTCTCTCTCTGTGTCACCATCTCCCTCTCTCTCCTTCTCTCTCTGTGTCACCATCTCCCTCTCCCTCTCTCTCTCCGTGTCACCATCTGCCTCTCTCTCTCTGTGTCACCATCTGCCTCTCTCTCTCTGTGTCACTATCTCTCTCTCTCTCTCTCTCTGTGTCACCATCTCCCTCTCTCTCTCTCTCTGTGTCACCATCTCCCTCTATTTCTCTATCAACATCTCACTCTCTCTGTGTTACCATCTCCCCCCCTCTCTCTCTTCCCCTCTGTAGATGATGCTACAGAGAGAGAGAGAGGGGGGAGAGGGGGAGATGGTGACACAGAGAGAGACGGGGGAGATGGTGACACACAGAGAGTGAGGGAGATGGTGACAGAGAGAGAGAGAGAGAGGGAGATCATGACACAGAGAGAGAGAGAGAGAGAGGCGGAGATGGTGACACAGAGAGAGAGAGAGGGAGATGATGACACAAAGAGAGAGTGTAAGGTGGTCACCATCTCCCTCTCTCTCTCTCTCTCTCTGTGTCACCATCTCCCTCTCTCTCTCTCTCTCTCTGTGTCACCATCTCTCTCTCTATTTCTCTATCAACATCTCCCTCTCTCTGTGTTACCATCTCCCCCTCTCTCTGTGTCACTATCTCCCCCTCTCCCCCCTCTCTCTGTGTCACCACCTTACACTCTCTCTTTGTGTCATCATCTCCCTCTCTCTCTCTCTGTGTCACCATCTCCCCTTCTCCCTCTTTGTGTCACCATCTCCCTCTATTTCTCTATCAACATCTCACTCTCTCTGTGTTACCATCTCCCTCTCTCTCTGTGTCACCATCTCCCTCTCTCTCTGTGTCATCATCTCCCTCTCTCTCTCTGTCGCCATCTCCCTCTCTCTCTCTCTGTCGCCATCTCCCTCTCTCTCTCTCTGTCGCCATCTCTCTCTCTCTCTGTGTCAACATCTCACTCTCTCTGTGTTACCATCTCCCTCTCTCTCTGTGTCACCATCTCCCTCTCTCTCTGTGTCATCATCTCCCTCTCTCTCTCTGTCACCATCTCCCTCTCTCTCTCTCTGTCGCCATCTCCCTCTCTCTCTCTCTGTCGCCATCTCTCTCTCTCTCTGTGTCACCATCTCCCTCTCTCTCTGTGTCACCATCTCCCCATCTCTCTGTGTCACCTTCTCCCTCTCTTTCTCTCTGTGTCACCATCTCCCCCTCTCTCTGTGTATCACCATCTCCCTCTCTCTCTCTCTCTGTGTCACCATCTCTCTCTGTCACCATTTCCCACCTCCCTCTCTCTCTCTCTGTGTCACCCTCTCTCCCTCTCTCTGAGTCACCATCTCCCTCTCTCTCTCTCTGTGTCATCATTTCCCCCCCTCTCTCTCTCTCTCAGTGCCACCATCTCCCTCTCTCTCTCTGTGTCACTATCTCCCCCTCTCTCTCTCTCTCCGTGCCACCATCTCCCTCTCTCTCTCTGTGTCACTATCTCCCTCTATTTCTCTATCAACATCTCACTCTCTCCGTGTCACCATCTCCCTCTCTCTCTCTCTCTCTCTGTGTCACCATCTCCCACTCTCTCTGTATCACCATCTTCCCCTTTCCCCCCTCTCACTGTGTCACCACCTTCCTCTCTCTCTTTGTGGCATCATCTCCCTCTCCCTCTCTCTCTCTCTCTCTGTCACCATCTCCCTCTCTCTCTGTGTCACCATCTCTCTCTGTCACCATCACCCTCTCTCTCTCTCTCTGTCACCATCTCCCTCTCTCTCTCTGTGTCATCATCGCCCTCTCTCTCTCTCTCTGTCACCATCTCCCTCTCTCTCTCTCTCTGTCACCATCTCCCCCTCTCTCTGTCACCATCTCACTCTCTCTCTCTGTGTCACCATCTCCCTCTCTCTCTGTGTCACCTTCTCCCTCTCTCTCTGTCACCATATCCCTCTCTCTCTCTCTCTCTCTCCCTCTCTGTGTCACCATCTCCCCCTCTCTCTCTCTCTCTGTGTCCCTCTCTCTCTCTCTCTATGTCACCATCTCCCTCTCTCTCTGTGTCACCATCTCTCTGTGTCACCATCACCCTCTCTCTCTCTCTCTGTCACCATCTCCCTCTCTCTCTCTGTGTCATCATCGCCCTCTCTCTCTCTCTCTGTCACCATCTCCCCCTCTCTCTGTCACCATCTCACTCTCTCTCTCTGTGTCACCATCTCCCTCTCTCTCTGTGTCACCATCTCCCTCTCTCTCTCTGTGTCACCATCTCCCTCTCTCTCTCTGTGTCACCATCTCCCCCCCCTCTCTTTGTGTCACCATCTGGCCCTCTCCTCTCCGTCTCACCATCTTCCTCTCTCTCTGTGTCACTATCTCCCTCTCTATCTCTCTCTCTCTCTGTCACCATTTCCCCCTCTCTCTCTCTCTCTCTGTTTCACCATCTCCCCATCTCCCCCCCCCTCTCTCTCTCTGTGTCACCATCTCCCCCCCACTCTCTCTGTGTTACCATCTTCCCCTCTCTCTCTCTCTCTCTGTGTCAACATCTCCCTCTCTCTCTGTATCACCATCTTCCCCTCTCCCCCCTCTCACTGTGTCACCACCTTCCTCTCTCTCTTTGTGTCACCATCTCCCTCTCTCTCTGTGTCACCATCTCTCTCTGTCACCATCATCCTCTCTCTCTCTCTGTGTCACCATCTACCCCTCTCTCTGTCACCATCACCCTCTCTCTCTGTGTCACCATCTCACTCTCTCTCTCTGTGTCACCTTCTCCCTCTCTCTCTGTCACCATATCCCTCTCTCTCTCTCCCTCTCTCTCTGTATCACCATCTTCCCCTCTCCCCCCTCTCTCTGTGTCACCACCTTCCTCTCTCTCTTTGTGGCATCATCTCCCTCTCTCTCACTGTGTCACCATCTCCCTCTCTCTCTGTGTCACCATCTCTCTCTGTCACCATCACCCTCTCCCTCTCCGTGTCACCATCTCCCCCTCTCTTTGTGTCACCATCTCCCCCTCTCTCTCTGTCACCATCTCCCTCTCTCTCTCTCTCTGTCACCATCTCCCTCTCTCTCTGTGTCACCTTCTCCCCCTCTCTCTGTGTCACCTTTTCCCTCTCTCTCTCTCTCTATGTCACCATCTCCCTCTCTCTGTGTATCACCATCTCTCTCTCTCTCTCTCTGTGTCACCATCTCTCTCTGTCACCATCTCCCCCTCTCCCTCTCTCTCTCTCTGTGTCATCATTTCCTCCCCTCTCTCTCTGTGTCACCATCTCCCCCTCTCCCTCTCTCTCTGTGTCACCATCTCCCCCTCTCTCTCTCTGTCCGTGCCACCATCTCCCTCTCTCTCTCTCTGTGTTACCATCTCCCTCTCTCTCTCTCTGTGTCACCATCTCCCTCTCTCTCTGTGTCACCATCTCCCCCTCTCCCGCCTCTCTTTGTGTCACCACCTTCCTCTCTCTCTTTGTGGCATCATCTCCCTCTCTCTCTCTCTCCCTCTCTCTCTCTCTGTGTCACCATCTCCCTCTCTCTGTGTGTCACCATCTCCCTCTCTCTCTGTGTCACCATCTCCCTTTCTCTCTCTCTGTCACCATCACCCTCTCTCAGTGTCACCATCTCCCCCTCTCTCTGTCACCATCACCCTCTCTTCTGTGTCACCATCTCACTCTCTCTCTCTCTGTGTCACCATCTCTCTCTCTCTCTCTCTGTCATCATAGCCCTCTCTCTCTCTTTCACCATCACCCTCTCTCTCTCTGCGTCACCATCTCTCTCTCTCTCTGTGTCACCATCTCCCTTTTTCTCTCTCTGTCACCATCTCCCTCTCTCTCTGTGTCACCATCTCCCTTTTTCTCTCTCTGTCACCATCTCCCTCTCTCTCTCAGTGTCACCATCTCCCCCTCTCTCTTTCACCATCTCCCTCTCTCTCTCTGTCACCATCTCCCTCTCTCTCTGTCACCATATCCCTCTCTCTCTCTCTGTGTCACCATCTCCCCCTCTCTCTCTCTGTGTCACCATCTCCCTCTCTCTCTCTGTCACCTTCTCCCCCTCTCTCTGTCACCTTCTCCCCCTCTCTCTCTGTCACCTTCTCCCTCTCTCTCTCTGTCACCTTCTCCCTCTCTCTCTCTGTGAGTCACCATCTCTTCCTCTCTTTCTGTCACTATCTCCCTCTCTCTCGCTCTGTCACTATCTCCCCCCCTCTCTCTCTGTCACCATCTCCCCATCTCTCTCTCTGTGTTGTTATCTCCACCTCTTTCTCTCTGTCACCATTTGACCTCCTCTATGTCGCCATCTCACCCTCCCCCATCTCTCCCTGTGTCACCATTTCCCCCAGCACCTCACTCTCTCTCTCTGTTGCCATCTTTCCCTCCCCCTCCATCTCTGTTGCCATCTCCCTCTGTCTCTCTATGTGTCACCATCTCCTTCTCTCTGTCTCTCTGTGTGTATCGCCATCTCCCTCTTAAATCTATCCATCTCTCTCTCTGTCTGTCCAATCTGGATTTGTTTGAAAAGTCCAACAAAAGAAAACAGAGAGGGTTCACTATAGGGGACACAGAGAGAAAGACAGAGAGAAACTCACTCCCAGATACTCAGTGAATTGAATAGAAATGGCCGACCTGTGCCTTATTTCTACAATTTTCACATTTAAGCCCATGGCCTATACACATCTCACGTTACTCTGACATTAGAACGGGTCTATGGAGAGAGTTTCTCATTTAAGCTTTTAATTGCTTCCGTGGGAGTCCTCTGTCTGTCAGACACTCGCTGGCGATTGACGTGTTTGTGTTAAATCCCAAGGTCCCAGTTACTTTCAGCCCAGGCTTCAAACCTGATTTAAAACTGCTAGGGCCGCAATCCGACAGGACCCAATTAACCAGAGGCCCTGTAAAAAGCCAGTCCACCCCCAGGGAGGGGATTAAATCACAGGGTAATCTGCAGACAAAACTCACCTGGGCCCCCACAGGGTGCAGCCTGTTAAACAGGCCTCAGAACTGTGTTCCCCCGCTGGAGAAAGTTCTTGTTCGAAGGTTTCCTGGTCTCAAACTCTCTCTCTCCAAGTGGCTGGAAAGTTCCCTTTGGAAGGTAAGAGGCAGCATTCGTTGAAAGGCAAAGCAGGAAAATCTTTTGGTGGGAGTTGGCACAGCAAGATCCCAGGGGTTTTCCCCCTGTCAGTGACACAGACAATCTCTCAGCAACATCCAAACACAAACATGGTGGGTGATGAGTTCAATTTTCATGTTGAAAAGCTTTTCAATTCATGAGTCAGCTGATTAAAACACTCACTACCTGCAACGGTGACCTCAGGGCAACTGACGCACAACAAGATCCCACATGTGACAATTCTGCAGCAGCTCAATAATCTGATCGTTTTTATTTCCCTCTGTGATGCTGGTTCAGTTTAAATATTTCCAGTCAGCCCAGAATTGAAAATTACAGCTATTTCACAATCTCACAAGACCTCTCCATCTCTCTCCTTGTGTTTCTCCCATTCTCTCCATTTTTCAAATCTTTCTCTCGCTCTCCTTCTCTCTCTGTTGAATGTTATCATCCTGCCCTCTCAATGACCCATCTTCCTCTGACACTGTGACAAGTTTTTACAGAGGGTCAGATATTTTGGGTTTTAATTCCCTCCTGAGGGAGTCCTGCCTCCCAGATCCTGGGGGTTATCCTGTATGTGTCACGGTCCCGAGTCTCGGTTATTTTAACCCAAGGCTTCAAACCCATTTCAAAAATGACAGGGCCGCAATCTGACAGTTAACCAGAGGCCCCTACAAACCAGGCTCTTTCCCACCACACTCCCCACCCCCAGAGGAGATAAAACCTTGGGATAATAAACAGGCCACAACTCACCTGGGTCCAACAGGGTGCAGCCTGGTGAACAGGCCTCAGGCCTCAGGCCTGTGCTCCCCCTCTGGAGGTTGTTCGTGTCCAAGGCTTTCCTGGCCCCAGACATTTTGGATCTTCACTTTACAGCTTTCCCAAAAAAAAGTTCCTCGGGACAAAAGAGAGAAAAGATGAGACTGGTTTTGTTGGCGGGGGGAGGGGGTGGGGAGTGAGAGCACTTTGATGCAAAATTACACAGCAAGATCCCAGGTTTAAACACCACCCACCAACCCTAATACATTATATAACATCACCACAACATTGAAATACAATCAAATTGTAAGACAGCAATTACCCAGAGGCTGAAACATTAACACACACACCCACACACACAGACACACACCCACACACACACACACACACACACATTCTTTCTATTGTGCATGCACAGTTTCACATGCACACGCTCTTTCTTTCACGCACGCAATCTCTATTTCTCTCACGCGCAGGCCCATACAGTCTTTCCCTCTCATGCACACCCTCTCTCTTGCGTGCACACATTCTCTCTCTCTCATGTAAGCACACACCCACTCTGTCTCACAAGGGAATGCTCTCTCTCTCACTCACACACTCACAAACACACTCTCCTTCTCTTGCAGGTACACACACAAAGTGTGCACACGTACACACCGTCTCATACACACACACACTCGCTCTCGCACACACAAACAATCTTTCTCGGGCAGGCTTTCTCGCAAGCATCCCGTCTTTTTCTCTCATGCAGGTACACGTTCTCTCGCCCGCTCTGAAACACGCTGTCTCTCACTCACACACTCTCTTGCATGCACACACACACTCTCTCTCCTGCATGTGCTCACTCTCTCTAGCACACCTACACTTTCTCTCACAAGCACACTCACATGTATACACATTCTTTCTCTAGCACACTTGCACATCTCTTTCACACACATGCACACTGTCTCACTCATGTTCATGCACACTATATAACTCACATTCACGCACACTCTCACACGTTCACACACAGTCTCTTCCTCTTGCATACCCACACACACATATCTCTCGCATATCTCTCTCACTTTTATGTGCTCTCTCTTTTGCACACTCTTTCACGCTCGCGCATTCTCACACACACACACTCTCGCGCTTGCACGTACTCCGTCACGTTCACACATACTCTCTCTCATGTTCATGCACATTCCCTTTCTCCAAGTCACACACACACTCTCTCACGATCGCATGCACTCTCTCTCACGTTTGCTCACACTCTCTCGCATTCACACACATATAGTCTCTCGTGTTCGTGCACACACACTCACATTCGCATGCTAGCTCTTGTGCTTGCACGTTCTCTCATGTTCACGCACTCTCTCTCGTGCATTCATGCGCACTCTCTCGCTCACGCACACTCCTCTCTCGCATTCCAAACACACTCTCTCTCTTTCACTTTGATTCACACTTTCTCTTGTGTTCACACACACTCTCTCTCATGCACTGTCTCTCTTGCGTTTATGCAATCTCTTTCTTGTACATTCGCATACTCTGTCTTGCATTCACACAGACTGTCTCTCTCGCACTCACGCAAATGCTCTCTCTCGCATTTGTGTACTCTCCCTCTCTCTCGCGTTCGCACACTCTCTTGTGCATATGTTCACCCACTCTCCCTCTTGCACCTTTGCACTCTTTTTCGCTGCTTTCTGTACATACTCTCTCTCATGCTTTTGTGCACTCTGTGTCTCACGTATTTGCACACACTCTCACGTTTGCACAATCTCTGTCTCACATTTGTGCACTCTTGCGTTTCTTTACACACTTTCATGCATTTGTGCACACTCTACCTCTTGTTTACACACTCTTGCTCTCTCGCGTTCGCACACACTGTCCCACAAACACGCACAATCTCTTGCGTTCGCGCACTCTCTCTCTCAGGTTAGTGCACTCTCTCTCACACATCCACGCACACTTGCTCTCTCGCATTCACTCACACTCTTGCGTTCGTGCACACACACTTTCGCGTTCACACACACTCTCTTGCATTCACACACATTCACGTTCGTGCACACACTCTCTCACATTCATGTACACTCTCACTCTTGCATTAGCGTGCACTCTCCCTTGCTCACATTTGTGCACACTCTGTCTCTCACATTTCCGCACAATGTCTCTCTCACATTAGTGCACTGTCTCACTCGTGTTTGCCCACACTTTCTCCTCGCACTCTCTCTCTTTCTCTCTTGCGTTTGCGCAGACTCTCTCTTATGTTGGCACACTCTCTCTCATGCGTTTAAGCGCTCTCTCTCACATTCACACATTCTCTCTTGTGTTCGTGCACTCTCTCGTGCTCGTATACACACACACTCTCGCACTGGCACACACTCTCTATCTCTCTCTCACGCTTGCACACAATGTTCCTCTTGCACACACACTCATTCTCTGTCCCATTCACACACACTCCCCTCTCTCACATGCACGCACTCTCTTTCTATCACACGCTCACACACATTCTGTTCAATCTGACATCCAGGGATTCTTTAATGGAGCTTTAATATTTGAAAGTCCCAGTGTACTTGGTCATTCCATGTTCCTGTGTAACTGTGTGAGCATGTCTGTGACTGTGTGTGTGTGTGTGTGTGTGTGTGTGTGTGTGTGTGTGTGTGTGTGTGTGTGTGTGTGTGTGTGTGTATGTGGATGTGTGTACCACCAGGGTCCTGCATTATTAGGTCCAATATGACTTTACTTCAGGACTTATTAAATATTCAGCAATATTTTCTAAATCGCAGAAAGCCAATGTGATGGTATCCCCAAATTTGAAAAATGCTTTTGAGACATTTTCCCCTCTCCTGTGCTGACAGGATTCCAGAGCCATCACTGAAACCTTCTCTGCTCCGGCCCACCCCCCTCAAGGTTAACATTGTCCCATTTAGTCTGGATTGTCTCTCTGCAGGCTAACACCCAAACACCATCACTTCCCACCTCACTGTAGGAGGCTGAGAAATGATCATGGACAAACTGTGAGGGGCTGTTTTAATCTACAAAGCCAGCACAAAGGATTCTGAAGGTGTCTGCCATCTTAGATATGTTGGCAGCCATTTCATGTTAGCCCAGCACTGACATTGACTTTACAAATAGGGAGAGGCAAGAAAGGGTGGGGAGTTGGGGAGTGTGTGTGTATCTGAGTGCAGTATAGATTCCCCAGAATGATAACTGGACAGGAAGGGGTCACTGGGGAGGGAGGGAAGTGAACGAAATGCAGGATTGTCTCCCTGGGATTTACCAGGATCAGAGGGAATAGATGTTTTTAGGACAATAATGACAACTGCTGGGATAGAGAAAGAGAAAGGTGTTTTGCTGCTTCTGGGTCCAGGATTAGAATCAATGTCTAAAACTCCAACAATACTCTGAAACAGTTTCAAGATTAAAATGAAGGAACAAAGCCTCCCATTTCTTGCTGTGATACTGCAAAGACTGTGTCTTACTCACTCACTCACTGAACCTGTCCAACTCCCTTCCCAGCTGAAAATGTGTTGCTGGTTAAAGCACAGCAGGTTAGGCAGCATCCAAGGAATAGGAAATTCGACGTTTCGGGCATAAGCCCTTCATCAGGAATGAGGAGAGATTTTAAACTACTGTGAATCCTCTTGCAAGGATGCCTTCCTTGAAGAAGCTCTCTTCCTCCCTCTACAAGGATTTCAGTGAGTCTCTCTCTCACTGCACCCCCCAGGTCCTGCTTGGCACACTCTCCTCATTCCTGATGAAGGGTTATGCCCGAAACGTCGAATTTCCTATTCCTTGGATGCTGCCTAACCTGCTGTGCTTTAACCAGCAACACATTTTCAGCTGTGATCTCCAGCATCTGCAGACCTCATTTTTTACCCCAACTCCCTTCCCAGCCTTTCTGTGTCCGCCTTTACTGTCCCACCTCACTTTGTATTATCAGTAACTGGAACACGGGATCCCATCGTCTCAGTCATTCACAGAGACTGTGTCCAGCGCACTGTGGGTCCCAGCGAATAATTCACTCCCATCTGCTAGTGTACAGTTTGTGTCTGTCTCAGAGTGAGCTCTGAAACATCTCCAGGACACACCCATCCTGCCTCTGTGTGTGTCTGGCTCTGTATCTGTGTCTGTAACTCTCTCGCTATCTGCCTCTGAAATTAGTTTCCCTATTCCCTCAATCACACACTGAGGACACTACAAAACTGCTCCATTCCCTCGAACCCAGTTTGAGATGACACTGAAGGCATGGAATGTGATTTATAAATGTCCATCCCTCAGTTACTTTGTGGGGTTGCAGTGTCAGGCTGTGATTTGGGTTAAATCCAGGCCAGGCCTCTTCCCCCAAGGACATTGGGTGACCATTTTGCTCTTTATGACAAACAGAGAAAGCCCTCAGCCCTCACAGGCCTATTTCACTGGAATTCTGTGCTTCATATTCATTGGCCAACAACAGGAAGGAGGTCTCTCTGGGAGTGTTTTACTGAGATGACATCAGCAATCCTGTGGACCACTTCCATCCTCAGACACCTTCCCAATGACAGTAAACAGCACCTGCTTGGATCCTCCGAAGGTCTACTGCTCTTCCCTGTATACTCCATTGGCAATTTATGTATCATCGGCACATTCCAATGATATGTCCTGTTTAATGGGGGGAGATACAGAGTAAAGCTGTCTCGACACTGTCTGCATTAATGCCTCCCAGAACAGGTACAGCGTGGGGAGAGCTCTCTATGATGTTGCAGTCAAATAGCTGAAGAATAGGCATTCCCCAAGCAGAGGCTCAGAGTAAGTTAAGTTTAAACTGTCTCCATCACACACCCCGACACACAGATACAAAGACACAGTCCTGAACTCTCAACCGTGGTACAACAGGTTCAGTCCATCACTGACTCTACATTCTCTACTCTACACTTCCACTAATTCAACACCAAGTTCTTTGTTTGATTCTCTCTGTTCTGTTGTTATTCTCTGCTGGATTCCTGGTTCTGAGCATCCTAATGAACAGATGTTCTAATTCCACCGGCCATGTCCTGCTCCTAAACACAGCGTCTGATTTCATTCTGGTGTGTGATACAGGAGCCCCACACTGTCAGGGAAGGTGAATCTCTCACGTATAAACTCTCTTTCTATCTCTGTCTCATGCACGATCTCACTGTTTTTCTCACTCTCATGTAAAATCTCACAATTTCTTTCTCCTTCCCATGTACGATATCACCATCTCCCTCTCTCTCAGCACGTCTCTCATACATAATAGAGTCATTGAGTATACAGCACAGAAACAAACCCTTCGATCCAACCCGTCCATGCCGACCAGATATCCCATCCCAATCTAGTCCCACCTGCCAGTACCTGGCCCATATTCCTCCAAACCCTTCTTATTCATATATCTGTCCAAATTACTCTTAAATGTTGCAATTGTACCAGCCTCCACCACTTCCTCTAGCATTCATTTCATTCACAAGCCACCCTCTGTCTAGAAATGTTGCCCCTTAGGTCTCTTTAATGTCTTTCCCCTCTCACCTATGCCCTCTAGTTTTGGACTCCACCACATGAAGGAAAATACTCTGTCTATTTATCTTATCCATGCTCCTCATGATTTTATAAACCTTTATAAGGTCACCCCTCCAGCCTCCAACGCTCCAGAGAAAAAAGCCCCAGCCGATTCACCCTCTTCCCATAGCTCAAATCCTCCAACCCTGGCAACATCCTTGTAAATCTTTCCTGAACCCTTTCAAGTTTCACAACATCTTTCCAAGAGGAAGGAGACTTGAATTGCACGCAATATTCCAACAGCCGCAACATGACCTCCCAACTCCTGTACTCAATACTCTGACCAATAAAAGAAAGCGTACCAAACGCCTTCTTCACTATCCTATCTACCTGTGACACCACTTTCCATGAGCTAGGAACCTGCACTCCAAGGTCTCTTTGTTCAGCAGCACTCTCTAGAACTTTCCCATTCAGTGTATAAGTCCTGCTAAGATTTGCTTTCCCAAAATGCAGCACCTCGCATTTATCTGAATTAAACACCATCTGCCACTTCTCAGCCCATTGGCCCATCTGGTCATGATCCTGTTGTAATCGGAGGTAACCCTCTTCACTGTCCACTACACCTCCAATTTTGGTGTCATGTGCAAACTTACTAACTGTACCTCTTATGCTCGCATCCAAGTCATTTATTTAAATGACAAAAAGTAGGGGACCCAGCACCGATCCCTGTGGCACTCCACTGGTCACAGGCCTCCAGTCTGAAAAACAGCCCTCCACCACCACGCTCTTTTTTCTACCTTTGAGCCAATTCTGTCTCCAAATGGCTAGTTCTCCCTGTATTCCATGAGATCTAACCTTGCTAATCAGTCTCCCATGGGGAACCTTGTCGAATGCCTTACTGAAATCCATACAGGTCACATCCACCGCACTGCCCTCATCAAGCCTCTTTGCTACTTCTTCAAAAAACTCAATCAAGTTTGTGAGACATGATTTCCCCCACACCAAGCCATGTTGACGATCTTAATCAGTCCTTGCCTTTCCAAATACATGTACATCATGAACCTCAGGATTCCCTCCAACAACTTTCCCACCACTAAGGTCAGGCTCACTGGTCTGTAGTTCGCTGGCTTGTCCTTACCACCCTTCTTAAACAGTGGCACCACATTTGCCAACCTCCAGTCTTCTGGCACCTCACCTGTGAATATTGATGAGACAAATATCTCAGCAAGAGGCCCAGCAATCACTTCTCTAGCTTCCCACAGAGTTCTTGGGTACACCTGATCAGGTCCTGGGGATTTATCCACCTTTACCTGTTTCAAGACATCCAGCACTTCTTCCTCTGTAATCTGGACATTTTGCAAGATGTCACCATCTATTTCCCTATATTCCATATCTTCCATATCCTTTTCAACAGTAAACACTGATGCAAAGTTCTCATTTAGTATCTCCCCCATTTTCTGCATCTCCACACAAAGGCCACCTTGCTGATCTTTGAAGGGCCTTATTCTCTCCCTAGTTACCCTTTTGTCCTTAATGTATTTGTAAAAACCCTTTGGATTCTCCTTAATTCTATTTGCCAAAGCTACTCATGTCCCCTTTTTGCCCTCCTGACCTCCCTCTTCAGTATACTCCTACATCCTTTGTACTCTTCTAAGGATTCACTCGATCTATTCTGTCTGTACCTGACATATGCTTCCTTCTTTTTCTGAACAAAACCCTAAATTTCTTCAGTCATCCAGCATTCCCTATAACCACCAGGCTTTCCGTTCACCATAACAGGAATATACTTTCTCTGGATTCTCGATACCTCATTTCTGAAGGCTTCCCATTTTCCAGCCGTCCCTTTACCTGCGAACATCTGCCCCCTATCAGCTGGAGAAAGTTCTTGCTTAATTCCGTCAAAATTGGCTTTTCTACAATTTAGAACTTCAACTTTTAGATCTGATCTATCCTTTTCCATCACTATTTTAAATCTAATAGAATTATGGTTGCTGGCCCCAAAGTGCTCCCCCACTGACACTCAGTCACCAGCCCTGCCTTATTTTCCAAGAGTAGGTCAGGTTTCGCACCTTCTCGAGTAGGTACATCCACATCCTGCTGGCCCCTCTCTCCCGTGAGAACATTCTACGCGCTCTCTGAGACATCCTTGATCCTGGACACAGGGAAGCAACACAACATTTGCTTTCTCGCTGTTGGCCACAGAAACGTCCATCTGTACCTTGGACTACAGAATCCCCGAACAAAATTGATCTCTTGGAAGGCGACATACCCCTCATTGCATTAGAGCCCGTCTCAACACCAGAAACTTGGCTGTTTGTGCTACGTTCCCCTGAGAATCCATCACCCCCTACATTTTCCAACCAGCAAACCTGTTTGAAATGGGTATATCCACAAAAGACTCCTGAACTAGGTGCCTACCTCTCTTACCCTTCCTGCAGTTAACCCATCTATGTGACTGTATCTGAGACTTCCCCCCCCGCCTTCCTATAACTGCCATCCATCACATACTGTTGCTGTTGCAAATTCCTCATTTTCAGACATTCAGACCCAGGGAGGTTTTGTCCCTGAGGGAGGGCAGGTTCAGATCTGCAGGAAGAATAGAAATATCAGAACGCTTCTGTCTAAAGTGGTTAGAAAATCTGAAATTAATGTCTCGGGGATTAAGCTGATCTTGCACACATATGTCAGAGAGTTAATCCAATGATAGTGTCAGGAAATAGGAGGACAAACATTATTTCAATGTAAGGAGACTAACAGGGAAGGCGGATGAACTCATGGCATGGTTAGGAACATGGGACTGGGATATCATAGTGATTACAGAGACGTGGTTCAGGGATGGACAGGACTGGCAGCTTAATGTTCCCTGATACAAATCCAGTAGGGCAGGATAGGAAGGTTGGGGGCAAGACAGGGGAGGGAATGGCATTTTTGATCAGGGATAATATCATGGCTGTACTTGGGGAGGATATTCCTGAGAATACATGGAGTGAAGTTATTTGGGTGGAACTGAGAAATGAGAAAGGGATGATCACCTTATTGGGATTGTATTATAGACTGCAGGAGAAAGTGAGGACTGAAGATACTGGAGGTCAGAGTCGAGAGTGTGTTGCTGGAAAAGCACAGCAGGTCAGGCAGCATCCAAGGAGCAGGAGAATCGACATTTCGGACGTTTCACTTTCCTGATGAATGGATTATGCCCGAAAAGGCAATTCTCCTGCCCATCGGATGCTGACTGACCTGCTGAGCTTTTCCAGCACCACACTCATGTACTATACCCTGATTCAGCAGGAAATCGAAGTGTCAGTGGGGGAGCACTTTGGGGCCAGCGAACATAATTCTATAATTGTATTGGTTTTAAAACAACGATGGAAAAGGACAGACTGGATCTAAAGGTTCGTGTTCTAAATGGGAGGAAGGCCAATTTTGACGGTATTGGACAAGAACATTCAAAAGTACAGTGTGGGAGTTGGGGGAGGGATGATTTGCAGATTAAGGAAAATGGGAAGCCTTCGAAAATGAGGCGACAAGAGTCCAGAGACAACATGTTGCTGTTAGCGGGAATGGTAAGGAAAGGTAAGGTATAGAGAAAGCTGGATGACGGGAGATATTGAGGTTTTAGTTAAGAAACACATGTCAGTGATAGATAGCAGAAATCAAGTTAATCCTTGGAGGAGAGTAATGGCAGCAGGAGTATACTTAAGAGGGAAATCAGGAGGGCAAAAAGGGGACATGAGATAGATTTGGCAAATAGGGTTAAGGAAAATTCTCAAGGGATTGTATCAATACATTAATGACAAAAGGGTAACTAGGGAGACGATAGGGCTCCTCAAAGATCAGCAGGGCAGCCTATGAGTGGTCTTGCAGGAGATGGGGGCAGATATTAAATGAGTATTTTGCATCAGTGTTTACTGTGTTTTCAGAGTGGAGGCCTGTGACCAGTGGTGTGCCACAAGGATCAGTGCTGGGTCCACTGCTTTTTATCACTTATATAAATGGTTTGGGTGTGAATGCAGGAGGTATAGTTAGTAAGTTTGCAGATGACACCAGAATTGGGGGTGTAGTAGACAGCGAAGAAGGTTAGCCCAGAGTACAACGGGATCTTGATCAGAGGGGCCGATGGGTCAAGGAGTGGCAGGTGGAGTTTAATTTAGATCAATGTGAGGTGCTGCATTTGGAAAGGCAAATCAAGGTGTTATACACTTAATGGTCAGGTCGAGGGGAGTGTTGCTGAACTAAGAGACCTTGGCATGCAGCTTTATAGCTCCTGGACAGTGGAGTCACAAGCAGATAGGTTAGTGAAGAAGGCATTTGGTATGCTGTCCATTATTGGTCAGAGTATTGAGTATAGGAGTTGGGAGGTCACATTGCGGCTGTACAGGACATTGGTTCGGCCAGTTTTGGAATATTGTGTGCAATTCTGGATGATGTCGCAGTCAGAAATGTGAAGGACGGACATTCCCCAAGCAGAGACACAGAGTTCAACTCAGTTTAAACTGTCTCCATCAAATGTATCCCACATACAGGCACAAACAACCTCTTGACTTTGTTACAACAGGGTCGGTATATCACTGGCTCTGTATTCTCAACAAATTCAGCACCGAGTTCTTTGTTTGATTCTCTCTGTTCTGCTGTCATTTTCTGATGGATTCCTGGATCTGAGTGTCCTCATGAACAGACGTTCTAATTCCACGGGCCATGTCCTGCTCCTGAACACAGCGTCTGATTTCATTGCGGTGTGTGATAGAGGAGCCCCTTGGTGTCAGGGGGAGGTCAGTCTCTCTCGGGTACAATCTCACGATCGCTCTCTTGCACACAATCTCTCTTTCTCTATCTCTCTCTCTCTCTCTTTCCCCCTCTCCCATAAATGATCTTGCTTTCATTCTTTTGTCTAAACGAACCAAGGGACATGAGGGGGAGGATGGGATTAGAGAATTGCGCTCAATGATCGCACTCACTCTCTCACACTCTCTCACAGTCTCTCCTGCACCTACTCTCACACATGCAGGTGACTCTGTGTGTGTGTGTCTGTGTGTATCTGTGTGTGCATGCATTTCTGGTGTCCTTCCTATCAAAAGGATGTTGTGAAAATTGCAAGGGTTCAGAATAGATGCACAAAGATGTTGCCAGGGTTGGAGGATTTGAGCTATAGGAGAGACTGAACAGGTGAACGTTGTTCTCTCTTGAGCGACAGAGGCTGAGGGGTGACCTGATAGAGGTTTATAAAATCATAGGGGGCATGATAGGATAAATAGACAAAGTCTCTTCTCTGGGGTGGGGGAGTCCAGGACTAGAGGGCAAAGGTTTAGGGTGAGAGGGGAAAGATATGGAAAAGAAGCCTAAGTGGCAACCTTTTCACACAGAGGGTGGTATGTGTGTGGAATGAGCTGCTCGAGGAAGTGGTGGAGGCTGGTACAATTGTAACATTGAAAAGGCACCTGGATGGGTATAGGAACAGGAAGGGTTTGGAGGGATATGGGCCGGGTGCTGGCAGGTGTACATCTCTCTGACTCTATGACTCTACTTGGCATCAGCCTTCCTAGTAGAACACCACTGTGTACACCAGCCCCTCTTCCCTGCATTAGACCCAGAGCCTTGACATTTCAACTGCTCCTCCAAGTGCTTTTTAAAGGATATGACATCGACTATCCTCTCAGGTAGTACATTCCAGATCCCCACCACCCTCTGGATGATAGCGCCCCTCAAATCCCCTCGAACCCTGCTGCCTTTCACCTTAAAATTACCCCCCCCCCCCACCATTATTGACCCTGTGATTAAGGGGAACTGTTGCTTCATATCCAGGCTGTCCGTGTCCCTCATATTCTTATACACTTCTATCAGGTCCCCCCTCAATTCTCCCTGCTCCAAAGAAAACAACCCAAACTTAGCCAGCCTCTCTTCATCACTGAACTGTTCCATGCCAGCCAACATCCTGGGGAATCTCCTCTGTACCCCATCTGGTGCAATCTGGGGCCCAGCAATCACTTCCTGAGCTTCCTACAAATTTCAGGGGAATACCTCATCAGGGCCTGGGGATTTATCCACTTTTATCTGTTTCTCCTCTGTAATATGGACATTTTTCAACAAAACCCCACATTCCATATCTCCCATCTCCTTCTCCACAGTAAACACTGATGCAAAATACTCATTTAGTATCTCCCCCATCTCCTGTGGCTCCACACAGGGGCAGACCTGTCTGATCTTTGAGGGGCCCTACTCCCCACCATCATTACTCTTTCATACTTAATGTATTTGTGACATCCCTTTGGAGGTTTTAACGTACAAAAATCGATCATTGTTCAGAGGAACATTGGGACTCAGGGTCTGTTCTCAATAGAGTTCAGGAGGATAGTGATGATCTCATTGAAACCTACAGAATTATGACAGGCCTGGATAAAATGGACGTGGTGGAGATATTTCCACGAGGAGGGGAGACTAGAACCCGAGGGCACAGCCTGAGAGTAAAGAGGTGACCCTTTCGAACTGAGATGAGGAAGAATTTCTTCAGCCAGAGAGTGGTGTCTCTGTGCAGCCCACTGCTGCAGAAGGCTATGGAGGCCACGTCACTGACTGTGTTTTAAATCGTGACAGATACGTTCTCGAGAAGTGAGGGGGACCAAAGGTCAGGGGGGAAGGCAGGAGAATGGAGTTGAGAACCATATCAGCCATGATCCAATGGGAAGCAGACTCGATGGGCCAACTCTGCTCCTGTATCTGATGGTCCAACATGACAGTGTGAACAACTCCAATCTCAATCATGAATCTGTGACATCAAAAGACATGATGGAGATATTAACAGCAAATATAAATGCAGTTGAATGTTTTTAGGATGAATTTCACCAAATCATAAAGAAGGACACATCAAAACATTATGGAGCTGTCAGCTTCTGTAATTCGCCCAGTGATTGTGTCTGGATCTGTCATCACTGCTCGAGCAGTTGCAGCTTTGATTGCAGCCTATTTGTAATGTCAGCTGCTGCTGTCTGGTGTGTTGTCTCTGAGGTGATCTACATCATGAAATGTTGGCTCATGGTTTGGTCTATCTGTTACAGAGCAGAGGCTGACACCCCTCTGATAATAAAACTGAAACACCCAGAAAAGATCGTCTCGTAATCTAATAAAAATAAATGTGAAAGGTGATATAACATACCCCTCACCCCCAATCTGTTCCCATAGAATCCATAGAATCCCGACAGTGTGGAAACTGGCCCTTCAGCCCAACAACGTAAACACCGACCTTCCGAAGACTGAGCCACCCAATCCCATTCCCTCACTACTGTACCCTAAACTGCACATCCCTGGGAACTGTGGGACGATTTAGCATGGCCAATTCACCCTAACCTACACATCCCTGCGCATTATGGGACAATTTAGCATGACCTCCCCCAATTAATGATTTAATTGTCCACCACCCGTCACAACACAATGTGGAATGGCTGTGCAGGATTACTTATCCCTGCCTATTGCAAGTTGATTTCCCACAATCGATCAACCCTTTGTTGTGACATTAGTAAATTAATTCTGAGTTTTGAGTATGTTTGGTATTTCTCTGTGGTAGCCCTCCTACACTTCACATTTTACCTGATTTGATAATGCCAACACAACCAGTTCTTCTGGAACATGATGATTGCATTGGTCATAGAGATGCACAGCACAGAATCAGACCCTTCACTCCAACTCATCCATGTTGACCAGATCTCCGAACCTAACCTAGTCCCATTTGCCAGCCCCTGACCCTTATCCCTCTAAACCCTTCCTATTGATGTACACATCCAGATGCCTTTTAAATGCTGTAATTGTACCAGCCTCCACCTCTTCCTTTAGCAGCTCATTCTATGCACACACCACTCTCTGCATAAAAAACGTTGTTCCTTAAGTCCCTTTTGAATCTTTCCCCTCTTATCCTGAACCTGTGCCCTCTAGGTTTGAATGACCCCACCACTGGACAAAGACTTTGTCTGTTTATCCTATCCATGACACTCATGATTTTATAAAACTCTATAAGGTCACCTGCAGCCTCAGACGCTCCAGGGAAAACAGCCCCAGCCTATTCAGTCTCTCCCTATAGCTCAAATCATCCAACACTGACAATATCCCTGTAAATCTTTTCTCACCCCTTTCAAGATTCACAACATCCTCCGGATAGGAGGGAGACCAGAATCGCACACAATATTCCTAAAGTGGCCGAACCAATGTCCTGTACAGCCGCAACCTGACCTCCCAACTCCTGCACTTGATGCTGTGACCAATAAAGGAAAGCATACCAAGCGCATTCTTCACTATCCAATCTACCTGTGACTCCACTTTCAAGGAGCTATAAACTTGCACTCCATTCATGTGCAACTCCATGTTACAGTAAAATCACGCTTCAGGAACAGCACTTAACGTGTTGGGGCCAATCATGTTGCAGCCAACACACATTTTCAAAGTTCACATTGTCAAAAGTGTCCCAATTCTTCAATCGTATTACAGCAAATTCATGTTGATGAAACACACATTATCACAGAATGACCTGCAATTGGCTCCTGAGGGATTCGAGGTTAAAAATAAATCAATTGGAATTCTGGACAAAAATGAACAAACAATCTGAAGAAATGGTGGTAAGGAATTGATAAGAGTTTTATGCACCAGCGATATAGATGTGTAATGTTCATATTAATATCAAAATCTCTCCACAGTTTCAAGATAAGATCATCAAAACTTGAAACAAACACAATAAGCATTACAGAAACTCAGCAGGTCTGGCAGCAAGTGTGGAGAGAGAAACACCATTAACATTGAGTCTAATGTGACTCATCTTCACGCCACCAAAAACTGACCAATTTGACAATCTTGTGAGGTTTACAAGGGATTTGGGATCCACAGTGTCACTAACATCTGTCTTCTTAAGTAAGTTTTCTTTCTAATAAGTTAATTAAATATTGCTGAACAAAGTAGTCTCAAAGAATTTGTCTTCTCGGGGACTAATGTAGGAGCAGGGAGATTTGTGAGAGCTGCTCAGGAGGGTTGAAACGAGTAGTTTTGGGGAGGATCCAGGGAATTAGTGAGGAAAGAGATCACTCTGAGACTGAGTTACAACTCACGCAACACCAGGTTATAGTCCAACAGGTTTATTTGGAAGCACCAGCTTTCGGAGCGCTGCTCCTTCATCAGGTGGTTGTGGAGTACACAATTGTAAAACACAGAATTTATAGCAAAAGATTACAGTGTGATGTAACTGAGATTATATATTGGAAAATATCTTGATTGTTAAGTCTCTCATCTGTTGGAATGACCATGATAGTTTCACTTGGTTCATATGTAAATCACAAAACTCTTCATAAAAGTTACATTCTCAGGTTAACTGTAACAACTGGTGTCAGGCCAGATAAGATGTTGTAGGTGTTAGCCCCCTGTGTTCTGTTGTCTGTGCCATTATATTTAGACTGATTCTGATCAAAAAAATGAGTTAACAGAGTCTTACATGGATTAATGCAGTTTTTGAGCAAAGCACAATGTAACTCTGCAAGGACAAATTCACCCCACAAACGTCTATATATATGTGTGTGTGTATGTGTGTGTGTGTGAATATAAAGAGGTCTAAACACACACACACACACACACACACACACACACACACAGGCACTCCGATACTCACATATATAAACACATATACGTTTGTGGGGTGAATTTGTATTTGCAGATTTACATTGTACGTTGATCAAAACCTAGATGAATCCATCTCTGTTAACTCATTTTCTTAAATTAGAATCAGTCCAGATATTATGGCACAGACAACAGAACACAGGAGGCTAACACCTACAACATCTTATCTGGCCTGACACCAATTGTTACAGTTAACCTGAGAATGTAACTTTTAAACAGAGTTTTGTGATTTACATATGAACCAAGTGAAACTATCATGGTCATTCCAACAGATGAGAGACTTAACAATTAAGATATTTTCCAATGTATAATGTCAGTTACATCACAATGTTAACTTTTGCTATAAATTCTGTGTTTTACAATTGTGTACTCCACAACCACCTGATGAAGGAGCAGCGCTCTGAAAGCTAGTGCTTCCAATTAAACCTGTTGGACTATAACCTGGTGTTGTGTGATTTTTAACTTTGTACACCCCAGTCCAACAGCAGTATCTCCAAATCAATCTGAGACTGGTACAGTTGGGAAAAGGAGTGAGACAAACAGTCAGGGCAGGCAGGACAAAAACAGAGAACAAGGTAGGAGTGATAAATTAAACTGCATTTATTTCAATGCAAGAAGCCTAATTGGGAAGGCAGATGAATTGAGCGCATGGTTAGGGATATGGTACTGGGGCATCATAGCAATTTCAGAGACGTGGCTCAGGGACAGACAGGACTGGCAGCTTAATGTTCCAGGATACAAATGCTGTAGGAAGGATACAAAAGGGGGTGCGAGAGGAGGGGGAGCAGTGTTTCTGATGAGGGTGAACATTATGGCTGTACTGAGGGAGGCTATTCCTGGGAATGCATCCAAGGAAGTTATTTGAGTGGAACCAAGAAATAGGAAAGGGATGATGACCTTCTTGGGATTATATTAGCTAACACCCCAAGAGGCAGCGGGTATTTGCGAAGCAAATCTTTAAGGAGATCTCAGTCATGTGTAAGAAAAATAGGATGGTAATTTCCAAACATAGACCTGGACTGCCAGAGTTTTCAGGGTTTAGTGTACAAGAAAATGTGATTCAGCATCTGGATGTACCTACAAGAGAAGCTACAAAATGTGACCTCCTCTTGGGAAATAAGGCAGGGCAGGTGACTGAGGTATCAGTGAGGGAGTACTTAGGGCCCAGTGACTGTAAATCTGTTAGTTTTAAAATAAATTAGTGATGGAAAAGGATCGACCACATCTAAAAGTTGAAGTTCAAAATTGGACGAAGGCCAAAGTGAACGGTATTAGGCAAGAACATTCAAAAGTTGAGTGGGGACAGATGTTCAAAGGGAAAGGGAAGGTTGGAAAATGAGAAGCCTTCAGAAATGTGAATTTGAGAATCCAGAGACAACATATTCCTGTTAGGGTGAGAGGCAAGGCTGGGAGGTGTAGGGAATGATGGGTGGTGAGAGAAATTGAGGCTTTGGTATAGAAAAAGAAGGAAACGTGTCCAGGGTCGACAGCAGAGATTGAGTCAATTGTAAAAGAGTATAAAGGCAGTAGGAGCATACTTAAGAGGGAAATCAGGAGGGCAAAAAGGGGACATGAGATAGCTGTGGCAAACAGGGTTAAGGAGAACCCAAAGAGATATTATGACTATATGAAGGACAAAAGGATAACGAGGGAGAGAACAGTGTCCCATCAAGATCAGCAAGAGAGCCCACGTGTGGAACTGCAGGAGATGGGGGAAGATATTAAATGAGTATTCTGCATCAGGCATTGGTTAGGCCACTTTTGGAATATTGCGTGCAATTCTGGTCTCCTTCCTATCAGAAGGATGTTGTGAAACTTGCTAGGATTCAGAAAAGATTCACAAAGATGTTGCCAGGGATGGAGGATTTGGTTGTGCAACTGTCTTAATGTAACAATTATATTCTTCATGTATGAATGCAATGTATAAGGGTGATGAGGTGTATTCTGGCTTCGACTGTGTATTGATCTGGATGGCAGAACCTTCAGTAATACTGTTATGCCTTATAAACCGGCTTGTAGCAACTTAAAGCCATAATGAGATGGGCAGACCTGCAGGGGCTGGGTGACATCACTGTGATAGTGGGCAGGTGAACCCTGTTCACATTGACATACCAGGGAGTGGGCACGAGTGCCTCAGCTGTGCGGTGAAATGTCCACAGATACTGAAATGGATAGACTCAGGGAAAGCAGCTCAGTTCAAGTCCCACCTGTCCCTGTTGTATCTGAAGAGTTTAATTCAAAATCTCCACAGCAAATGTCATTCTGTTAATGTCAGTCTGAACGTTGCTTTTCTTGCTTCAACTTGTTCTTCCATTCTCTTAATAAAGCATCAATGATCACGAATATCAATCAGTTGTTCATACTTTGATGAAGTTTTGACCTTACCTCAAATGGTTTACAATAATTTCTTAATTTGTTCTTTTTGTTTTTGTTTGCACTCATATTGTCAAATGAACCGGGGGGTTTGTTGGTTAACAAGGAAGGAGGTGTTGCCCCTTGAATGGACCATAGCTGTCTCTCTATCTGAGCGAGGGGAAACAATCAGAAATAATTAGCCCCACCCCACATCAGTGTCTGGGTCAAGACTGGGAGTCAGACCTGCCTAAACTGGCACAGTTGGGACAGGGATTGAAACGGTGTTGTTGGCATCAGTCTGCACAGCAATCCAGCCACCACACTGCTTTCTCAGTAAAAGAGGAGCTGGATTCGCTCAGAATTGCACTGGCCTGAATTTCCGGGTCTCTGGATGGTCAGGCATCTGACTCATGGTGAGAGATGTTGTTGTGACATCGCCAAAGAAGGGTGCATTCACCAGCGCAGACCTCCTGACACATGGGAATTGTGCAGGAAGTTTAAACATCAAACAGACACAAACTGCAGGTGTTTGCAGAAAAGGCTTCACTTCCCTCCCACAATCCAAAAATGTGCACGTTAGGGCGGATTGGCCATGCTAAATTTCAGTCTGAAGCTCACTGCGAGGTACCTGTTCTACCAGATATAAACCACCTCAAACCCGTTGATTAGATTCCAGTCGGTAACTCAATCCCAGGTACCTGTTAATCTTTATATAAACCATCCCAAACTTCTTGATTAGGTTTCAGAATTGGACAATGTTTTACTGACTCACTTACCATCTCTGCATCAAAATATTCTTCTCACAAACCCTATCCCTTGGTCAGTGTGTGTGTCTCTGTCTGTTACTCTCTCCAATCCCAGAGGATCTGCAAACTACCACATCCACCTGTTAGCCTTTCTGAGTTGGTTCATGGTGTCCATGATCTCTGTACAATCCCAGGAAGGCTTCCTCACTTCCCATCTCCCATCCCTTGGTATTAACTGGCAAATCATAAGGTGTTCTCTAAATATTTGGTGACACCACCACATTAATAGAACATAGAACAATACAGCACAGAACAGGCCCTTCAGCCCACGATGTTGTGCCGAACATTTGTCCTAGCTTAAGCACCTATCCATGTACCTATCCAATTGCCGCTTAAAGGTCACCAATGATTCTGACTCTGCCACTCCCACAGGCAGCATATTCCATGCCCCCACCACTCTCTGGGTCAAGAACTTACCCTTGACATCCCCCCTATACCTTCCACCCTTCACCTTAAATTTATGTCCCCTTGTAACACTCTGTTGTACCCGGGGAAAAAGTCTCTGACTGTCTACTCTATCTATTCCCCTGATCATCTTATAAACCTCCATCAAGTCACCCCTCATCCTTCGCCGTTCCAATGCGAAAAGGCCTGGCACTCTCAACCTATCCTCGTACGACCGGTTCTCCATTCCAGGCAACATCCTGGTAAATCTCCTCTGCATCCTCTCCAAAGCTTCCACATCTTTCCGAAAATGAGACGACCAGAACTGCACACAGTACTCCAAATGTGGCCTTACCAAGGTCCTGTACAGCTGCAACATCACCTCACGACTCTTGAATTCAATCCCTCTGCTAATGAACGCTAATACACCGTAGAGTAAAAAGTGAGGTCTGCAGATACTGGAGATCAGAGCTGAAAATATGTTGCTGGTTAAAGCACAGCAGGTCAGGCAGCATCCAAGGAACAGGAAATTAGAATTTCCTGTGTCTTGGATGCTGCCTGACCTGCTGTGCTTTAACCAGCAACACATTTTCAGCCCTAATACACCGTAGGCCTTCTTACAAGCTCTATCCACCTGAGTGGCAACTTTCAAAGAGCTATGAACATAGACCCCAAGATCCCTCTGCTCCTCCACCTTACTAAGAACCCTACCATTAACCCTGTATTCCGCATTCTTATTTAGTCCTTCCAAAATGGATAACCTCACACTTGATAGTGTTGATCTCCATCTGGCACTCCTCAGCCCAGCTCTGCATCATATTGAAGTCCCTTTGCAGCCGACAACAGCCCTCCTCACCATCCACAACTCCACCAATCTTCGTATCGTCTGCAAATTTCCTGACCCACCCTTCGACTCCCTCTTCCAAGTCATTAATAAACATTACAAACAGAGAGGACCCAGAACTGATCCCTGCGGAACTCCACTTGTAACTGGGCTCCAGGCTGAATATTTACCACCTACCACCACTCTCTGACTTCAACTGGCTAGCCAGTTCTCTATCCAACTGCCCAAATTTCCCACTATCCCATGCCTCCTGACTTTCCGCATAAGCCTACCATGGGGAACCTTATCAAATGCCTTACTAAAATCCATGTACACTACATCCACTGCTCTACCCTCATCCACATGCTTGGACACCTCCTCAAAGGATTCAGTAAGACTTGTAAGGCAAGACCTACCCCTCACAAATCCGTGCTGGCTGTCCCTAATCAAGCAGTGCCTTTCCAGATACTCATAAATCCTATCCCTCAGTACCCTTTCCATTACTTTGCCAACCACCGAAGTAAGACTAACTGGCCTGTAATTCCCGGGGTTATCCCTATTCCCTGTTTTTGAACAGGGGCACGACATTTGCCACTCTCCAGTCCCCTGGCACCACCCCCATTGACAGTGAAGATGAAAAGATAATTGCCAACGGCTCTGCAATTTCCTCTCTTGCTTCCCACATAATCCTCGGATATATCCCGTCAGGATATTGTCTATCCTCAAGTTTTTCAAAATGCCCAACACATCTTCCTTCCTAACAAGTATCTCCTCTCGCTTTCCAGTCTGTTTCATACTCTCCTCTTCAACAATACGGTCTCTCTCATTTGTAAATACTGAAGAAAAGTACTCATTCAAGACCTCTCCTATCTCTTCCGACTCAATACACAGTCTCCCACTACTGTCCTTGATCGCACCTACCCTCGTTCTCGTCATTCTCATGTCTCTCACATACGCATAAAAGGCCTTGGGGTTATCCTTGATCCTACCCGCCAAAGATTTTTCATGCCCTATCTTATCCCTAATCCCTTTCTTCAGCTCCCTCCTGGCTATCCTGTATCCCTCCAACGCTCTGTCTGAACCTTGTTTCCTCGACCTTATATAAGCCTCCTTCTTCATCTTTACAAGACATTCAACCTCCCTCGTCAACCAAGGTTCCCTCACACGACCATCTCTTTCCTGCCTGACAGGTACATACATATCAAGGACACGTCGTATCTGTTCCTTGAAAAAGTTCCACGTTTCAACGACATCCTTCCATGACAGCCTATGCTCCAAATTTATGCTCCTCAGATCTTGTCTTGCAGCATCGTATTTACCCTTCCCCCAGTTGTAAATCCTACCCTGTTGCACGCACCTATCTCTCTCCATAACCAAGGTGAAAGTCACAGAACTGTGGTCACCATCACCAAAATGCTCACCCACTAACAAGCCCATCACTTGTCCCGGTTCGTTACCAAGTACCAAATCCAATATGGCCTCCCCTCTGGTCGGACAATCTACATACTGAGTTAGAAAAGCTTCCTGGACACATTGCACAAACACCGCCCGACCAATCTACTTGATCTAAAGAGCTTCCAATCAATATTTGGGAAGTTGAAATTGCCCATGACTACTACCCTGTGGCTTCTGCACCTTTCCAAAATCTGTTTCCCAATCTGTTTCTCCACATCTCTGCTGCTATTGGGGGGCCTTTAGTAAACACCCAACAAGGTGACTGCTCCTTTCCTATTTCTGATTTCAGCCCATACTACCTCCAAAGGCAGATCCCCCACGAACTGCCTTTCTGCAGCTGTTATACCATTTCTAATTAGCAACAGCACCCCCCCTCCTTTTCTACCACCCTCCTGAATCTTACTGAAACCTCTGTAACCAGGAACCTCCAACAACCATTCCTGTCCCTCTTCTATCCACGTTTCCGTGATGGCCACAACATCGTAGTCCCAAGTACCGATCCACGACTTAAGTTCACCCACCTTATTTCTGATACTCCTTGTGTTGAAGTATACACACTTGAACCCATCTCTGTGTGCGCAAGTATTCCCTGTCAGTGCTACCTTCTCCACAGCCTCCCTACATTCTTGGACATCTTGAAAAACAGCTAACCTACTTGCTGGACTACAAGTCCGGATCCCATCCCCCTGCCAAATTAGTTTAAACCCTCCCGAAGAGTGCTAGCAAACCTACCTCCCAGGATATTGGTGCCCTTCTGGTTCAGGTGCAACCCGTCCTGCTTGTACAGGTCCCACCTTCCCCAGAATGCAGTCCAATTGTCCAAATACCTGAAGCCCTCCCTCCTACAACATTCTTGCAGCCACGTATTCAACTGCACTCTCTCCCTATTCCTTGCCTCACTGTCACGGTGCACCTGACTCTGTCCGTCCTAGCTTTTAGCTTCCAGCTTAACTCCCTGAGCTCCTGAATGACCTCCCCACCCCTCTACCTACCTATGTTGTTGGTGCCAATGAGCACCACGACTTTTGGCTGCACACCCTCCCCCTTAAGGATTCTGAAGACACAGTCCAAGATGTCTCGGACCTTGGCACCTGGGAGGCAACAAACCATCCGAGAGTCTCGCCCATTAGCTTTCTGTGATCTGTCTAAACACGGAGCCAGAAAGTCATTTTGCATCTCATAATAAGTACCAGATGAAATGTTTTAATTACCCAATACTACAGGGCCCGAGTGACACACAGTCACACGCGCACGCGCGCACACACACACACACACACACTCTCTCACACATGCGAGTGAATGTGAGTGCAATCATCGAGCCCAATTCTCTAATCCCATTCTCTCCCTCATGTCCCTTTGTTCATTTAGACACAAGAACAAAAGCAAAATCATCTATTGGAGACGAGGAAAGAGAGAGAAAGAAAGAGAGAGAGAGAGATTGTGTGCAAGAGAGTGATAGTGAGATTATACATGAGAGAGACTGACCTCCCCCTGTCCCCAAGGGGCTCCTCTATCACACACCGCAATGAAATCAGACGCTGTGTTCAGGAGCAGGACATGGCCCGTGGAATTAGAACGTCTGTTCATGAGGACATTCAGATCTAGGAATCCATCAGAGAATGACAGCAGAACAGAGAGAATCAAACAAAGAACTCGGTGCTGAATTTGTTGAGAATACAGAGCCAGTGATACACTGACCCTGTTGTAGCACAGTCGAGAGGATGTTTGTGTCTGTGTGTGGGATACATTTGATGGAGACAGTTTACACTGAGTTGAACTCTGTGTCTCTGCTTGGGGAATGTCCGTCCTTCACATTTCTGACTGCGACATCATCCAGAATTGCACACAATATTCCAAAAATGGCTGAACCAATGTCCTGTACAGCCGCAATGTGACCTCCCAACCCCTATACTCAATACTCTGACCAATAATGGACAGCATACCAAATGCCTTCTTCACTATCCTATCTGCTTGCGACTCCACTTTCCAGGAGCTATAAAGCTGCATGCCAAGGTCTCTTGGTTCAGCAACACTCCCCTCGACCTGACCATTAAGTGTATAACACCTTGATTTCACATTCCAAATGCAGCACCTCACATTGATCTAAATTAAACTCCACCTGCCACTCCTTGACCCATCGGCCCCTCTGATCAAGATCCCGTTGTACTCTGGGCTAACCTTCTTCGCTGTCTACTGCACCTCCAATTCTGGTGTCATCTGCAAACTTACTAACTATACCTCCTGCATTCACATCCAAACCATTTATATAAGTGATAAAAAGCAGTGGACCCAGCACTGATCCTTGTGACACACCACTGGTCACAGGCCTCCACTCTGAAAACACAGTAAACACTGATGCAAAATACTCATTTAATATCTACCCCCATCTCCTGCAGTACCACTCATCGACTGCCCTGCTGATCTTTGAGCAGCCCTATTGTCTCCCTAGTTACCCTTTTGTCATTAATGTATTGCTACAATCCCTTGGGAATTCTCCTTAACCCTATTTGCCAAATCTATCTCATGTCCCCTTTTTGCCCTCCTGATTTCCCTCTTAAGGATACTCCTGCTGCCATTATACTCTTCCAAGGATTAACTTGATTTCTGCGATCTATCCCTGACATGTGTTTCTTTTCTAAACCAAAACCTCAATAACTCCCGTCATCCAGCTTTCCCTATACCTTACCTTTCCTTACCATTCCCGCTAACAGCAACATATTCTCCCTGGACTCTCGTTGCCTCATTTTCGAAGGCTTCCATTTTCCAGCCATCCCTTTATCTGCAAAACATCCCTCCCCCAACTCCCCACTGAACTTTTGAATGTTCTTGCCTAATACCGTCAAAATTGGCCTTCCTCCCATTAAGAACTTTAACTTTTAGATCCAGCCTATCCTTTTCCATCGTTGTTTTAAAACTAATAGACACTTCGATTTCCTGCTGAATAAGGGTATAGTACATGAGTGTGGTGCTGGAAAAGCTCAGCAGGTCAGTCAGCATCCAAAGGGCAGGAGAATTGCCTTTTCGGGCATAGTCCATTCATCAGGAAAGTGAAACGTCCGAAACGTCGATTCTCCTGCTCCTTGGATGCTGCCTGACCTGCTGTGCTTTTCCAGCACCACACTCTCGACTCTGATCTCCAGCATCTTCAGTCTTCACTTTCTCCTGCAGTCTGTAATACAATCCCAATAAGCTGATCATCCCTTTCTCATTTCTTAGTTCCACCCAAATAATTTCTTTCCATGTATTCTCAGGAATATCCTCCCCAAGTACAGCCGGGATATTATCCCTGATCAACAATGCCATTCCCTCCCCTGTCTTGCCCCACCTTCCTATCCTGCCCTATTGGATTGGTATCAGGGAACATTAAGCTGCCAGTCCTGTCCATCCCTGAACCACGTCTCTGTAATCTCTGTGATATCCCAGCCCCATGTTCCTAACCATGCCCTGAGTTCATCCACCTTCCCTGTTAGTCCCCTTACATTGAAATAATGTTTGTCCTCCTATTTCCTGACACTATCATTGGGTTAACTCTCTGACATATGTGTACAAGATCAGCTGAACCCCCTAGACATTAATTTCAGGTTTTCTCACCACTTTAAACAGAAGCGTTCTGCTTTTTCTATTCTTCCTGCAGATCTGAACCTGCCCTCCCTCAGGGACAAAACCTCCCTGGGTCTGAATGTGTGAAAGTGTGGAGGATAACTCCCTGGATATATTCAGGAAGGAGCCTGATGATCCTTTTCCAGATTAAAGACATCACGGAGTATGGAGAGAAAGTGGCGTCGAGATCGAGGATCAGCCGTCATCGTACTGAATGGGAGAGCAGGATCAGAGGGGCTGAATGGCCTCCTCCTGCTCCTGGTTTCTCTGTTTCAGTTCAATGTCCTCCAGAACATCACACCCTGAGAACTCTCTGGGACTGTATCAGGGAAGCACCACAGTCTCTGTTTTCAGTCAGACATTGCTCCATCTTGAGAATGGGATGTGTGTTTGCAGAGGCTGTTTACACTCGGTCTGGGGAGGGACATGGTCCCCAGGATTCCTGATGGTGTCTCAGTAAAACCCTCACAGCAAGGCCTTCCTTGCTCTTTACCCTCTGCCATGGGGATCCCATGAAGATTGATGGGAGACAGTGTCAGTGGAATGCTCAGGGTCTAATTCCTTCACGTGGATGAGAGAAGGTCTCCAATTGGGACCGAGAGAAACATTGATGCCTGTGGGACTAAAGGGTCAGTGACAGAACGGATACACCATCGGCTCAGAGACAGAATACAGGGCAGAGGTTAATGCGGCTTTCAGATTGGAGGGAGCTCCAGGCTCAGACACGTTTGGAACTGTTTGCAGCAAAACAGAATTGGTCCCTGGTCAAGTTTCACTGCAGGCTGTAGTAACCTGATGCCTTTTCCTCACTCTCTTCCTCCAATCCCTGGTAAGATCTGCTCCTGCATTATTTGTCCTCCTAACTGCACTAGCCTGTTCAATTAAGACCAGAAGACATAGGGGTGGAAGTAAGGCCATTCGACCCATCGAGGGCACCCCGCCATTTAATCATGGCTGATGGACATTTCAACTCCACTGACCCGTACTCTCCCCATAGCCCTTCATTTCTTGAGAGATCAAGAATTTATCAATCTCTGCCTTGGAGAGATGTCCCAGCCTCCACTGCACTCCATGGCAATGAATTCCACAGATCCACCACTCTCTGGCTGAAGAAAAGTCTCCTCATTTCCTTTCTAAATTGACCCCCTGTAATTCTAAAGGCTGTGCCCATGGGTCCTAGTCTCCCCTCCGAACGGAAACAGCTTCCCAGTGTCCACCCGTTCTAAGCCATGCATTATCTTGTAAGTTTCTCTTCGATCTCCCCTCAACATTCGAAACTCTAATGAATACAATCCCATGATCCTCAGCCATTCATCGTGTGTTCGGCCTACCATTCCTGGGATCATCCGTGTGAATCTCCACTGGACACGTTCCAGTGCCAGTATGTCCTTCCTGAGGGGTGGGTCCCAAAATTGGACACAGTATTCTAAATGGGACCTAACTAGAACTTTATGAAATCTCAGAAGCTGCTTTTACATTCCAACCCTCCTGAGATAAATGACAACATTACATTCACTTCCTTAATCACGGACTCCACCTTCCAGTTGACCGTTAGAGAATCCTGGGCGAGCACTCCCAGATCCCTTTGTACTTCGGCTTCATTGCTGGGCTTTGTCTCTGAAGTTGAAAAACCCCGTACCTCCTCTTCACAATTTACTTTCCAATCAATCTGTGTCAAATCTGTTTCACAATCTAAGCCTGTCCTGATCTGGTGCCATTTGGAAATCAAAATACCCTTCAGTCCCTTCCTGATGAAGGGCTTATGCTCGAAACGTCGAATTCTCTATTCCTGAGATGCTGCCTGGCCTGCTGTGCTTTGACCAGCAACACATTTGCAGCTAACTCACTTTTTAGATTAGAATTAGTCTAAACATTGTGGCACAGACAGGGAACACAGAGGGCGAACACCTTCAACATCTTAACATCTTATCTGGGCTGATAGCAATTGTTCCAGTTAACCTGAGAATATAACTTTTAAAACAATTTTGTGATTTACATGTGAAACAAGTGAAACGACCACGGTCATTCTCACAGATGGGAGACTTAAACAATCGAGGTATTTTTCAATGAGTAATTTCAGTTACATCACACTGTAAACTTTTGCTATAAGTTCTGTGTTTTACAATTGTGTACTCCACAACCACCTGATGAAGGAGCAGCGCTCCGAAAGCTAGTGCTTCCAAATAAACCTGTTGGACTATAACCTGGTGTTGTGTGATTTTTAACTTTGTACGCCCCAGTCCAACACCGGCATCTCCAAATCAGGGTAAAGTGGGAGACTGTGAAAGGCAGAGAGCAGTGGGATCTTGCTGTGCTCTTGGTGTCGCTGCTGTATTTTATTTCAAATCGATTCTTATTTCCCTCTCAGTCTGTTCCCCCCACCCCGAGGAGGGGATTAGATCCAGGAGCTGAAATTCAGGACGGTGCAGAGACAGAGGGAATCAAATCATTTCTGCCCCGAGGAATCATCAGACCAGAGCCAGAACCAGAGAGAGAGAGAGGGAGTGAGACAGCGAGAGAGAGAGAGAGAGAGACAGCGAGAGAGAGAGAGGGAGAGAATAATCAGAAACTGTCCCATCTCCTTGTTCAGTCACACACACACACACACACACACACACACACACACATCGGGGAAAGGAATTGCGGAGTTCAGGCCGTCTCTGGGATTTTTCTCACAAGGACCGAGTTCGGGGCTGGGGTGGGCACAAAGGGACAAAAAGATGGAGAGGGAGCTGCTGCACAGTCTGATCCCACAGATGTCACTGCCTCCCTCTCTCACTCCAGCTCCCATCTCTACCTCTGTGTTCCCAACTCTCTCTCTGTCTATCCCACAACATTCCTTTAATCCCCATCCTTCCCAACTCCACCCTGTTCACATTCCCCTGTACATTCCCCTCCTACAGATCTCTGGGCCCTCCCTTGTTCCCGGGAACTGTTGAAATGTTCAATCTGCACCTCTCCCTCCCCACCCCCACCTCTCCCTGTCAGCCCTGTGGGATCTTGCTGTTCCTGCCTGAGGATTATTCTATCTGTTTAATACCATCACCCCCTCGTCCTCTCTCACGAGCTGTCTGTTGTATCTCTCTCTCTCTCTCTCTCGCTCTGGCTTTCTCTCCCTCCCTGTGTCTGCCCTTTTCTCTCTCTCACCCTCTGTCCTTATGTCTTTCCCCTGGGTGTTTTGTTCTCTCTCTCTGTCCTGTTCTCTCCCTGGGTTTTACACTCTCTCTGGTCTGCCCTCTGTTTCTCTCCCGGGGAGTTCATTCCGTGGGATCTTTCTCTGTCCTTTGCTGGCTCTGCCTCGGTGTTTCTTTCTCTCTCTTTCCCTGGTTGCACACAGTGTCTCTCCCTCTCTGTCTCTCTCTCTCTCTCTCCCAGCAGCTCTGTCCTCTGTCTGTCTGTCTGTCTGTCTCTCTCTCTCTCCCCGGGATCTTTCTCTGTCCTTGGCTCGCTCTCTCTGTCTGTGTCCCTCCCTCTGTCTCTGTCCCTCACCTTGCTTGCTTTCTCTCCCTCCACCTCCCTATCTGTCCCTCCCTCCGTCCCTCCCCCTGTCTTGCTGTTCCTGCCCCTTGGGTTAGATTTGGCCTCAGTACCACTTGGTGCCGTACATGCTGTTAACACCGTGGGATCTTGCTGTTCTCTGTGTCTCCCATTGTTGTCCAAACGGTGGGTGGGGGTGGGAGAGATAAAGCCCCTTTCTCACTGAGCAGGGTGGCTGGGGGAAGCCTGGGATCTTGCTGTGCATGAAGAGACACACAGTCAAAAGGCCAGTCAGTCAGTGCACATCCTCCCTCTGACCCCACCCCCTTCAGCCCAGGGGCTAGGACTTAGTGAGGGGGTAAAAGGGGTGGGCAATTGTGGACGATGGAGACCCATGGGGGCATTTATATCCAGTGGGAACGGCGAGCAGGGTATATTGGTACAGGGGCAGTTTGAGGGAGGGGCAATTAGAGCAGGACAAGGTGTTAAGGGGGCAAAATGTTTGGGAGAAAGTGCAAGAGTTGGGTTAGGGGAGGGGCGAAAAGTCCAGGGACAGGCAGAAATGCAGGGGCAGGAAAATGGGGATGGGGTTGGGGTGGTGGAAGTTGCTGAGTTGGGGCAGGTACAAAACCTGGGGAGAGCAGAAAAAAAGGGGGAAACAAAATGAGTATAATGATATTCCCCTTCTTCCCCACTACCCCCCGCCCCTCATTTTTGACTCTGCCCTCAGTTCTGAGCACAATTGGCAGGGGGCAACATTACTGGGGGGCAAAACAGAGACATACAATAGTGGGCACAGGGGTGGCATAAAATATGGGGGAGGGGGAACGGAGGGAGTGTCTATTGGGGAGGTTAGTGGTGGGAGGGGAATAAAGCTACACTGGGAGGGGGCATTTAGACAGGAGGCCGTGCTGGGGTTGGGAGGTATTTAGTGGGGGGGTGGAACAGATACAATACCGTAATTGGGGGGAATATTTGGGGAAGGGTCAGGCTGTGCGGGGGAATCAGATAAAGCCCCTTTCTCAGAGAGGGGAGAGGTGACGGGAGACTGGGATCTTGCTGTGCCCCCCCCACGGCCAGCCTCCTCACACGCTCTCTGTGTGGGTTGGTCAGGATGGGGGGTAACAGGGAGAAGAAGTGCCCACAGGAAGCGATGATTTGATGGGGGGGCTATTTGGGGGCAAGCCCTGAGGAGAACAGGACAGGACCCCTCTCACATCAGGAGGGGCTAGGCACGCTGGGCCGAATGTCCTCTTCCTGGGGTGTGAGGGAATCTGGGACTGGGATCTTGCTGTACGTCGATGGTGTTGGGGGCGGGGTGCACTCACAGGCCACTTAGACTCATTTACCCAAAGCCCAGGGGTGGGGCTCAGCAGGGGGGAGGGAGGGGGTATAGAGGACATGGAGGGTGGGGGGATAATGGAAGGGAGGGTCATGGACAAAAAGAGGCTTACACTTTGGGGGGGGGTGGAGGCAAAATGCAGGGGGTGACAAATGCGGAAGGGGGTCATATAATTGGTGCAGGGGCCAAAACTTGGGAAGGGGCATAAAATCAGAGGAGGGGTTACAAAATGAGGGCAAATGTGTTCCCACAGGCCCAGTATTGATCCTTAACCCCCCCCCCCCTTCCAAATCTGGGTGCCAACCAGGAGGGGAGCAAAACATGAGGTGGGGATACGATTTGGGGAGGGGTGAAGGATTGCGAGATGCTAAATTGTGGGCGCTTCAGGATCAGGGGAGAAACTAGGGGAGGGGGGAATTTGATTTGGGGGTGGTGGTGAGGAGTGTTTTGGCAGGCGGGATGTGGAGGGGTGTAAAGGTACACGGGAGGGGGGGAAGGAGGGGGAAATAAGACATTGGCATGGGGGGTATTGGGTGAGGGGCTGCCAAATTGGGGGGACAGACAACATCTTAGTGGGGGGGGGGGGTCAGAAATATTTGGTGCAAACTGAGGAGCAGGAGGTGATGGGGAAAGCCCCTCCCTCAGTGTTTGGTGGGGGGGGGGAGAAAGAGGGTGCTACAGGGAACAGCTGGAGATGGGATCTTGCTGTGCCGACCGCTCTCAGTCAAAAGGTCAGAGAGAGTGTCTGCTCTCTGGGTGGGGCCACAGCGGGGTATCAGGGATGAGAGTTCTCTGTCAGGAGTGGGGGGGAGTTCAATGAGAGGCCTTTCAGGGGCAAGACCTGAAGGGAGTCCGGGGGTGGGGGCAGGACATGGGGCATTTAATGGGGGGGCGGAGATAGACACGATGGGCTGAATGTCCACCTGGGATTGTGGGACTGGGATCTTGCTATGCAGCAAATAGGGATGGGGGCACGGTCCATAAGGACTTATGTACCCCTCCCACACCCCGGCCCAGGGGAGAGCTCAGCAAGGGGGGGTGGGAGGGTATCTCTGACATAAATAGCCCCTTTCCCAATATCTCCCAGCCACTGACACACTTGGAGGACAAGCACAGGGGGCAGACAGAGAGAGAAACACACACACACACACACACACAGAGAAAGAGAGAGAGAGACACACACAGAACACACAGAAAGAGACACACACACACACATACAGAGAGAGAGAGAGACACACACACAGAGAAAGAGAGAGACACACACAGAGAAAGAGAGAGACACACACACACACACACAGAAAGAGAGAGAGACACACACACACACACAGAGAGAGAGAGAGAGACACACACACACACACACACAGAGAAAGAGAGAGAGAGAGAGACACACACACACACACACAGAGAGAGAGAGAGAGACTCACACACACACACAGAAAGAGACACACACACACACAGAAAGAGAGAGACACACACACACACAGAGAAAGAGAGAGACACACACACACACACACACACAGAACACAGAGAAAAAGAGACACACACACGCAGAACACAGAGAGAGAGAGAGACAGACACACAGACAGAGAGAGATAGTGAAACAGAGATAGACATGGGAAGGGAAAGAGAGATGGAAGGGAAAAGAGAGGTAGAAACACAAATGAGGCAAGGAGAGACATGGAGAGGGGAAGGAGACCATCTTCACCATTCCAGCTGGTCCCAGCTCCCTCTCCATGGTCTCTGTCTCTGTCTCTGTCTCTCTCTGTGCATGTGTACCCCATCAGGGACAGAGCCTGGTCCCAGCTCCCTCTCCATGGTCTCTGTCTCTGTCTCTGTCTCTCTCTCTCTCTGTGCATGTGTACCCCATCAGGGACAGAGCCTGGTCCCAGCTCCCTCTCCATGGTCTCTGTCTCTGTCTCTCTCTCTCTGTGCATGTGTCCCCCATCAGGGACAGAGCCTGGTCCCAGCTCCCTCTCCATGGTCTCTGTCTCTGTCTCTGTCTCTCTCTCTCTGTGCATGTGTCCCCCATCAGGGACAGAGCCTGGTCCCAGCTCCCTCTCCATGGTCTCTATCTCTCTCTCTGGGGAAGCTTTAAGATCCAAAACAGGATGACATTCAAACACAACCCACATTCTCATTCACAGACAGAGCAAGAGAGACAATAACACCCTAATACCCCCCCTTGGTCACTCCACACGGCAAAAGGCTCACGGCTGCCTGAGCCAGGTTTAAATACGTCTCCCTCCCTCCATGTCTGTCACTCAAATCCCATCTCCTCCCAAATCCCAGCTCATCCAGTCAGCTCCCAGCTCCATTACCTGGAACACACCTCCCACAGGTCACAGGTATGGAACACACCAACCGTCATCTTTGTGGATTTGAGGGGGATGGGGCCTGGGAGAAAGCAGCAGGGTTAGACCAGGGCTGTCCCACTCTGTCCCTGTCCTTACCCCCATCTCCTGTCACTGGACCCAGCCTGGGAATACACACAGACACAAAGCTGCAGATTCAAACCCTGGGCACACACTCACAACACAAACTGACACAAGACATTTGCACAACTTCACCCACATTCTTTGTACAAACTGATGCCACATTTTTGCCCAGATCTGCACAGGCTTTTTCTCAAATTAAAGAGTTTGCACAGATTGATTCACATTTTTTACCCAAATGAACACACTTTTATTCCACAGATTAACACAAGATTGTTTACACAGGTTACTGAGACTCCAACGAACCTGCTAGCTTTGAGTTTTACCCAATTGTGGGTACACCTTCTTCCAGTTTGTTCCTTTTATTTGGCCATTTTTTGGGGGTCACCTAGTGAAACTGGGCATTAAACTTGGGGTGGCACGGTGGCTCAGTGGTTAGCACTGCTGCCTCACAGCATCAGGAACCCGGGTTCGATTCCCACCTCGGGGTGACTGTCTGTGTGGAGTTTGCACATTCTCCCCGTGTCTGTGTGGGGTTTCCTCTGGGTGCTCCAGTTTCCTCCCACAGTCCTGGTGAATTAACACATAGTGTCAGGTGCATTAGTTGGGGTAAATATAGGGTCGGGAAATGAGCCTGAATGGGTTAGTGTTCAGAGAGTCGGTGTGGATTTGTTGGTCTGAAGGGCCTGTTTCCATACTGTAGGAGATTCCCTAATTAGAATCTAATCTAAATATTCATGAAGAGAATTTCCATAAACAACGACACAGCAGAGCTGGTGTACTGCAGATCAATGAGAGGTTGATGAGCTACAGGTGCCCTCTGCTGCTCATCAGAAACCCTGCAGTTCCCAACACGACCCGCTTGGAGGACAAGAGCCATTTCACATCTGTTTCCCTCCATCTGCTACTGTCGCTGGAATTGGTCAATACAGAGCTAAAAACACACATCGATTTGTATCCAACAATATCTGATCTGTCTCCCCGACCAGGAAATGGTCTCACTCAGCGTGGCAGGGCCATTCCCCAGAACAGGCCAAGTTTCTGGTTCAAGGCACATGGGTCATCCCTGATCAACCAGAAATTGCTTTGGGATGTCACAGAGTCATAGAGATGTACAGCATGGAAACATGCTTCGGTCTAACCCGTCCATGCTGACCAGATATCCCAACCCAATCTAGTCCCACCTGCCAGCACCTGGCCCATATCCCTCCAAACCCGTCCTATTTATATACCCATCCAAATACCTCTTAAATGTTGCAATTGTACCAGCCTCCACCACTTCCTCTGGCAGCTCATTCCATACACGTACCACCCACTGCGTGAAAATGTTGCCCCTTAGGTCTCTTTTATATCTTTCCCCTCTCATCCTAAACCTATGCCCTCTAGTTCTGGACTCCACGAACCCAGGGAAAAGACTTTGCCTATTTATCCTATCCATGCCCTTATAATTTTGTAAACCTCTATAAGGTCACCCCTCAGCCTCTGACGGTCCAGGGAAAACAGCCCCAGCCTATTCAACCTCTCCCTATAGCTCAGATCCTCCAACCCTGGAAACACACTTGTAAATCTTTTCAGAATCCTTTCAAGTTTCACAACAGCTTTCCGATAGGAAGAAAACCAGAATTGCACGCAATATTCCAACAATGGCCTAACCAATGTCCTGTACAGCCGCAACCTGACCTCCCAACTCCTGTACTCAATACTCTGACCAATAAAGGAAAGCATACCAAAAGCCTTCTTCACTATCCTATCTACCTGCGACTCCACTTTCAAGGAGCTATGAACCTGCACTCCAAGGTCTCTTTATTCAGCAACACTCCCTAGGATCTTACCATGAAGTGTATAAGTCCTGCTAAGATTTGCTTTCCCAAAATGCAGCACCTCGCATTTATCTGAATTAAACTCCATCTGCCACTTCTCAGCCCATTGGCCCATCCGGTCAAGATCCTGCTGTAATCTGAGGTAACCCTCATGTGGGTCATGTGGGTTTTATTTTAAAACTCAGACAGAAACCCATTTTGTCAGGGACCTTCCATGAATTGGGATCGATTGACAAGCCTTAAGGAGTGTGTGCCAAAGCATTGCATGAGAGGTGGGGAAAGGAGTCCGGAGACAGTGAGGAGCCACTGGACTCAAAATTCTGTTTTCTCCTGACCGTTGCTGCCTGACTCACTGAGTTTCTCCAGCAACATCTGTGGTTTCTTTTTAAAGAAGCCAACAAATGTGGACTGTGTGCAGGAGTCTTCCTCTGTTTGTGTGGGTTTCCTCTGAGTGGTCTGGTTTCCTCTCACGGTCCAAACACATGCTGGTCTGGTGGATTGGCCATGCTAAACTACCAATGGTATCCAGGGATGTGTAGATTAGATGGATTAGCCACCGGAAATGTAGCGGAGTGGGTCTGAATGGGATACTCTTCAGAGGGTCAGTGTGGACTGGATGGGCCGAATGGCTGGCTTCCACACTCCATAAGTAGGAGAGAGTGAGGGCGCGGGTATTCATGGCTCGGGAAAGAATGTGGCAGAGGCAGGTGAAGGAATTCTGACGACATCCACGGATCAGAAATGGTCCTGGAGTATCATGCAAATTTCAAAGAGAGAGGTGCAACAGAGATAATACACAAACAGGGACTGGTGAACACATCCCGGTGGTTAGAATTTCAGAGAAATATATTGGGGTGAATGCTTGATGGGAATTACATCATTGGTTTTGGAGCCAGTGTCTGGATGTTGCAGGTCGATATAATGATAGGGAGGTTCACTCAGCTGAAAAGCAAATGGATTAATATTACTTGGACTATCGTCAAAGATCCGGCAACTCAATTCAATATCCCACAGACGCTGTTACACCACCCCCCTATCACACTGTGGTAAACAGGCAACATGAAATCAACCCATTGATACAAGACTGAAATTCATGCATTACACTTACCCCCATTCCTGCTGAACACTGAGCTACCTCACTGAGTTCACTCGGATGATCCCAGGTATGGAGAGACTGGCTTGTGATTACCTAGAGGACAGTTAAGAGTCAACCATATTACTGTGGGTCTGGAGTCACAAGTGGGCCAGACCAGGTAAGGATGACAGTTTCCTTCCCTATAGATTAACTAGATTCTTGATCAGTCGGATCTTGTCAGCAAAGATTAAAGAGATGAGAGCTCTACTCACTGGAATTGGGAAGAATGAGAGGTGATCTCACTGAAACATACATAGGATTCTTAAGGGGCTTTTCCAGGGTCAGCACTATTTCCCACCACGAGAGAGTCTGGGACCAGAAGGCACAGTCCCAGAATAAATGGACGCAAGTTTAAGTCTGCGATGAGGAGGAACGTCTTCTCTCAGAGGGTTGTGAATCTTTGGAACTCCTTGTTGCAGAGAGCTGTGGGGGGGCAGAGTATTTCTGTATGTTTAAGGCTGAGGTATTTTTATTCATTATGGGGACGTGGGTGTCGCTGGCTAGACCAGTATTTATTACCCATCCCTAATTACCCAGAGGGCAGTTAAGAGTCAACCATATTACTATAGGCCGGGCGTCACATGTGGGCCAGACCAGGTAACGATGGCAGTTTCCTCCCCTATAGGTTATATAGATTCTTAATCACTTGGATCTTTAAGGGTCATGGGGAAAGGGCTGGAGAGTGTACGTGACCAGCCAATGATCCATTTGAATGGTGGTGCAGGATTGAGGGGCCGAATGATCTCTGGCTGCTCCTATTTCTTACAGTCTTATTGTCTACCTGTTCCTCACCGTTTGGTTTACTGCTGCTTAAGGGATGTTACAAAACTTGGCAGCAAGATGAGAGTAATGTCAGGAACACAGAATGTCCACCCAGGATTGGTCTAACCTTAGGCCTCACCGCAGTCAATTGTGTCGGTACCCCTCAACATATCAAAGAGGATCATGGAACGTGGGTAAAGATAACTAGGCTTGCTGTAAAAATAGACCGACACCAGTGTCCTTTGTCAACTTAACACATCTTCTGCAGGTTATATCACAACTTTAAGCTCCTACCTTGGAGGCAGGTGGACCTTTTCCAAGGTTAACAGTCTCCGCAAAACAAAGATTAAACACTAAGGCCAGGCTTTTTAGTCTCTGAATATAACTGACAGCATCTGATACTGAGGAAAATTGATTGTACACAAATGTGCCTTTTCTCTCCCTCCTGTAGGAGATTGCAGCACTGCTCCATGAGATTCAGAGTTTTCAGGCTTCACCCAAGTGCCCCTCCACTGTAATCCATCTCACTCGAGTTATATGACCTTTCATCCTTCCTCCCTCATGTCTTTTTAAGGGGAGATGATGGCCTACTGGTATTATTGCTTGGCTGTTAATCCAGAGACCCAGATAATGCTCTGGGGACTCAGGTTTGAATACTGCTATGGCGAAGGGTGGAGGGGGGGGCGTTTGAATTCAATGTTAATGCAATTAGGAATCTACAGATGACCATAAAACCATTGTCAATTGTCAGAGAAACCTATCTGGCTGACTAATGTTCCTCACCTGGTCTGGCCTACATGTGACTCCAGACCCACAGCAATGTAGCTAACTCCCAGTTGCCTTCAGAAAAGGCCCAGCAAGTCTCTCAGTTGTATCAGTCGCTACAAAGTCTCAAGAAAGAAATGATGATGGGTCAGCCTACAGCTCATGGACTGCAGCAGTTCAAGAAAGCAGCTCACCTCCACCTTCTTAACAGGCAACTAGGGACGGGCAATAAAATCCTGGCCCAGCTAGCGACGTCCCGTTAGTGAATTAAAAAAAAATCAAAGTTATTCTGGTGGTAGCGAGATCAAAAATTGATCCACACCCTGGTTTATTATTTTATAGAAACATAGAAAATGGAACTATGAGTAGGCCATTCGGCCCTTTGAGTCAGATTTGCCATTCAGTGTGGTCATGGCTGATCATACAACTCCGTCCCCTGTTCCCCCTCTCTCCCCATACACTTTGATTCTTTCAGCTGCAGGAATGTTACCTAACCCCCTTCTTAAATACATTCAAAGTTTTGACCTCGACTGCTTTCTGTGGCCCAGATTTCCACAGGCTTTGGGTGAAGGCATTCTCTGTATCTAAGTTCAAAATGGCCGACACCACGTCGTTAGACTGTGACCCCTGGTTCTGGACTCCCCAGTCATTGGGAGCACTCTTCCTTGTATATCCTTTGTCTAGTCCTGTTAGAATTTGATAGGTCTCAATTGCACTTCACTCTCATTCTATAAATTCCTGAACCATTCGCTCACCCTATGTCAGCCTTGCTGTCCAAGAATCAGTCACTACACTCCCTCTATCGGTAGAACATCCTTCCTCCGATAGGGAGACTCAAACTGCAAGTGTGGTCTCACCAAGGTTCCTGTACAATTGCTGCAAGACCTCCCTGCTCCCGTACACCAATCCTATCAGTATGGAGGTTAACATACCACGGTATCTCAATGATTTGTATTGGATTAGTGGTGCTGGAAGAGCACAGCAGTTCAGGCAGCATCCAAGGTACAGTGAAATCGACGTTTCGGGCAAAAGCCCTTCATCAGGAATAAAGGCAGTGAGCCTGAAGCGTGGAGAGATAAGCTAGTGGAGGGTGGGGGTGGGAAGAAAGTAGCATAGAGTACAATGGGTGAGTGGGGAAGGGGATGAAGGTGATAGGTCAGGGAGGAGAGGGTGAAGTGGATAGGTGGAAAAGGAGCTAGGCAGGTAGGACAAGTCCGGACAAGTCATGGGGACAGTGCTGAGCTGGAAGTTTGGAACTAGGGTGAGGTGGGGGAAGGGGAAATGAGGAAACTGGTGAAGTCCACATTGATGCCCTGGGGTTGAAGTGTTCCGAGGCGGAAGATGAGGCGTTCTTCCTCCAGGCGCCTGGTGGTGAGGGAGCGGCAGTGAAGGAGGCCCAGGACCTCCATGTCCTCGGCAGAGTGGGAGGGGGAGTTGAAATGTTGGGCCATGGGGCGGTGTGGTTGATTGGTGTGGGTGTCCCGGAGATGTTCCCTAGAGTGCTCTGCCAGGAGGTGCCCAGTCTCCCCAATGTAGAGGAGACTGCATCGGGAGCAACGGATACAATAAATGATATTAGTGGATGCCACCCTCTCCTTCCTGGCCTATCACTTTCATCCCCTCCCCCACTCACCCATTGTACTCTATGCTACTCTCTCCCTACCCCCACCCTCCTCTAGCTTATCTCTCCACGCTTCAGGCTCACTGCCTTTATTCCTGATGAAGGGCTTTTGCCCGAAATGTCGATTTCGCTGCTCCTTGGATGCTGCTTGAACTGCTGTGCTTTTCCAGCACCACTAATCCAGAATCTGGTTTCCAGTATCTGCAGTCATTGTTTTTACCTCAATGTTTAGTACTGCTACCTCACAGTGCCAGGGAGCCAGGTTTAATTCCAGCCTTGGGCAACTGTCTGTGTGGGTTTCCTCTGGGTGCTCAAGTTCCCTCCCACATTTAAAGACATGCAGGTCAGAGTGAATTGGCCATAGTGTTCAGGGGTGTGCGGTTAGGTGCATTAGTCAGGGATAAATTAAGAGTAATGGTTTGGGTGGATTAACTTCTACATCTTTGGGAGGAAACCCACGCAGACACGGGAAAGAACGTGCAAACTCCACACAGACAGTCACCTGAGAGTGGAATCGAACCCCAGGTCCCTGGCACTGTAAGGCAGCAGTGCTAACCACTGAGCCACCATGCCACCCAGTCACATGGGCACCCATGCACTTGGGTAGGAATAACCAAGGCCATACATACCGTTTCCCCTGTGTTTCTTCTTATTCACTGCTGCATATACGGGAAATGCCTTTGATGGTGCTGCAGGAAATAAAGGAGATTAAGCTGAAGATACAAAGGGAAATATCTAAAGCACACGGAAGTCCCATTAGAAAACAGCGTTCCAAGGAACGTTGCAGGAATTCCAATTATTACAGCCATATAGACATAAGGCTTCAAAGTATAAAAAGAGACCTTTCTGCCTGTGCACCCATACAAGTCAAGCACTGACCTACTCCAGTCCCATTATCCAGCTCATCGCTTTGTACATGACGGTGATTCAAGGACGAAGGACTTCTTAAATGTTATGATGGCTTCAGCATGTGCTACCCTTACAGGCTACAGCTTCCATACATCCATGGCCCCTCTACTGCACTATCCACCAACAGCATTAGCAAACCCCATTGCAAGGATGGGTTGGTCCTAACCTCAGTCTCAGGTGTAACCTGATGGACTTGTACAGATCCCCCAGACCCCAGCTTTGCAGTTGCCTGCCATTTCAACGAAATCACCTTGCCTTCAAGTTGACATTCCAGTCCTGAGCTGGCTTACGTTTTCCAACGAAGCCCAACCCAAGCTCCAAAAACATGTACAGCTGCTAGGGTGGGGGAACTTCATGATGAGGGGGGCACATTTCTAAGGTGAGAGGAGAAAGATTTAAAAAGGACATGTGGGATAACTTTTATACACAGAGGGTTATTTCTGTGGGCACTGAAACTCCAGAGCAAGTGGTGGATGTGGGTACAGTTACAATGTTTATAAGACATTTAGATAAGTTAATGAATAAGGAACGTTTGGAAGGATATGTGCCAAGGTGGGACTAGTTTAGTTTGGGATTAAGGTTGTTACGGGCTGGTTGACCGAAGGGTGTGTTTCCGTGTTGTATGACTGCATCAGTTCACTTCAAAATATAAGTTTGCCAATCTATGTATAAATATACGGAAAACTGTACTTGCATTTTGTTCCTGGATTTATCTCACAAGTTTTGTTTTGTCCAGGCTGTTCCACAGCAGCATCTGTGCACAAAAAGGAAAGCAATTTAACTTGCAGCTAAAAACAATTGGTCAACTTCCCTTCAATTTCCATTTATTTCATTATCCAAATGTTGCTGCCCTCGCGTCCTTATCCCTGTTCATTGATTGGGGCTGAAAAAGAAACTTCAGCAGCCATTGGGGAATCATCGGATCATATTGAGGTAGGAGTAGTAGGCCATTCGGCCCTCAAGACGGTTCCTGCCATTTGAAATGCTCATGTCTCTGACCTCAACTCCATTTCCCTGTCCACCCCAGATTACCAATGCCTTGTCATCTTGCCATCATTCACAAGCTGAGATTAAAATAAACCAACATCTACGTATGCAAACACAAAAATGCCACCTACTCCCTGTGAAACATATATTTTTTCTGTATGACAACATCTACATTCTCATTTCATTAACCTCATGTGTAATTTGGTGGGGCTGCTGAACAACAGGGGAGGTTATGGCCTAGTGGTATTAATCCAGAGACCCAAGCAATGTTGGGGTGACCCAGGTTCAAATCCTTCCCCAGCAGATGGTGGAATTTGAATTTTTTCAATTGAATTCAATAAAATTCTGGAATTAAGTGTCTAACAATGACCTCAAATCCATCGTTAGGGAAAACCCACATTGTTCACTAAGGCCTTTGAGGAAATGGAACTGCCATCCTTACCTGGTCTGGACTCCATGTGACTCCAGACCCACAGCAATGTGATTGACTCTTGACTGCCCTCTGGAGTAATTACTGATGCTCAATAAATGCTGGGCTAGCCAATGGTGCCCTCATCCAGCGAATGAACAAAAAAAAAGTCTTGTCAATATGGGGGAGATATGTTCAATAATTCGAGCGCACATCAGGCTCAATATCCATCATATGCCCACTGCAGTTCAGTTCGTCCGCAATGTTAATAGTATATTAACTTTGGTATAACGGTCACTGAAGTTGATCTCGTGTTATTGGTGTTGATAGAATTCTGATGAGGGGATATTGTTTTGTCACTCTCCCTTCTCCTCTTGAGCCTCTCAATGAATAAGCCAAATGCATCATGCCCAGTCAGACTGAATAGTGGTTCTTCGTTAACACTGTGGACGAAGGAGCATCAGCCTCTGGCTCCATCAGCATTAGCCTGGACTAGAGAATAGAACAGTGCAGGTGCAGGTGCAGGTGCAGGTGCAGGTGCAGGTGCAGGTGCAGGTGCAGGTGCTGGTGCAGGTGCAGGTGCAGGTGCAGGTGCAGGTGCAGGTGCTGGTGCAGGTGCAGGTGCAGGTGCAGGTGCAGGTGCAGGTGCAGGTGCAGGTGCAGGTGCTGGTGCAGGTGCAGGTGCAGGTGCAGGTGCAGGTGCAGGTGCAGGTGCTGGTGCAGGTGCTGGTGCTGGTGCAGGTGCAGGTGCTGGTGCAGGTGCAGGTGCTGGTGCTGGTGCTGGTGCTGGTGCAGGTGCAGGTGCAGGTGCAGGTGCAGGTGCAGGTGCAGGTGCAGGTGCAGGTGAAGGTGCAGGTGCAGGTGCAGGTGCAGGTGCTGGTGCAGGTGCAGGTGCAGGTACAGGTGCAGGTGCTGGTACAGGTGCAGGTGCAGGTACAGGTGCAGGTACAGGTGCTGGTGCAGGTACAGGTGCAGGTACTGGTGCTGGTGCAGGGGCTGGTGCTGATCAATGCCTCCAGGCTGGAAGCTAAGATTCACTTCCCTGGACACGAATCTTTCATGACCCACATTAATACAACATTAAATTGTCTCGACAATGGGGACAGCAGACCCACTGGCGGAACCTTCACGACACTTTCACCCATCGTTAGGGGAAATAAATAAACCTTGACTCTCATAAACCATCAAGTGCATCAAAATACTGCAGATGCTAGATGTCTGAAACGAAGACAGAGAATGCAGGAGAAACTCAACAGGTCTGGTAGCATCCGCAGAGAGAGAAAAAGCAGAGTTACTGTTTTGAACCCAACATGACTCTCCTTCAGAACTCGGTTCTGGAGTGGTTAGAGTTGTACAGCACGGAAATAGAACAAGTTCATGCCCTCCAGATTTCCCAAACTGAACTTGTCCCATTTGCCCACATTTGACCCATGTGCCTCTAACCCTTTTCTATCCATATCCCTATCCAAATGTCTTTTAAATGTTGTACTCACTTCTACCACTTCCTCTGGCACTTTGTTCCATATGCACATCGCTCAGTGTGTGTGAAAAGGTTGCCCCTCAGGTCCATTTTAAATCTTTCTCCTCTCCTACCCTGGGGACAAGACCCTTGCTATTCACCTTATCTATCATAGAATCCCTACACTGTGGAAACAGGCCATTTGGCCCAACAAGTCCACGCCAACCCTCTGAAGAATAACCCACCCAGACTCATTCCCCTACCCTATTACTCTACATTAACCTCTGACTAATGCACCTCACCTACACAGCCTTGAACACTGTGGGGCAACTTAGCAGACAATTCACATAACCTGCACATCTTTGGACTGTGGGAGGAAACCGGAGCAGACCCAGAGGGAACTCACACAGACACTGGGAGAATGTGCAAACTCCACACAGACACCTGAGGCTGGCATAGAACCCACGTCCCTGGCACTGTGAGGCAGCTGTGCTACACACTGAGCCACTATGACGTTATAAACTTCTATAAGTTCACCCCTCAGCTTCCTACAGCCTACAGAAACATGTCCCAGCCTAACCAGCCTTTCCTTATAACTCAAACACTCTAGTCTCGGTTACATGGTTGTAAATCCTTTTTGTGCCCTTTCCAGTTTCATGGCAACCTTCCTATAGCAGAGCGACCAGAAATGGCCTTAGAGTTCTGAAGAAGAGTCAGACCAGACTCGAAACGCTAACTCTGTTTCTCTCTCGATGAATGCTGAGTTTCTCCAACATAACCCCGTGTTTGTGTCCATTACACCAGCTGCTCAATGCAACTGAAGCACATAGGTGCTGACGCTGGAGATGTGAAATAAAACCCAGAAAGCACTGGAGATACTTGCAGCAGGTCTGGAAACATCTGTGCAGAGGGGGAAAGACAAAATGAATATTGTGAGTCCAAAAAGGTCTTATCAAACTCGAACCTTGTTTCTCTCTCCGCAGAAGCTGCCAGACCTGCTGAGTTTCTCCAGTACTTTCTGCTTCTATTTCAGGTGCTCACTACAGTTACATGATGATCGCGTCTTGTGACTTACCGCTGCCTGTTGACGTCCACCTGAAATGCCTTGCCTGCTGCTGCCCTGTGGTGCTAGACAAAATGAAAATAATTCAGGGGGTTTTCTAGATTCCCTACAGTGCGGAAACAGGCCCTTCGGCCTGACCAGTCCATACCGACCCTCTGAAGGGTAACCCACTCAGACCCATTTCCCTCTTACTAATGCACCAAACGCCATGGCCAATTCACCTGGTCTGCACATCTTTGGACTGTGGGAGGAAACCGGATCATCTGGAGGTAACCCACACAGACACGGGGAGAACGTGCAAACTCCACACAGACATGAGGCTGGAATCGAACCTGGAACCCTGGTGCTGTGAGGCAGCAATGCTAACCACTGAGCCACCGTGCTGCCCCAAGTGCAAACCGTATATTTTCAATCTGTGGCTGTATGGGATTAATGCTATTTTAATGTGACTAGGGGCTCAGAGAACACAAAAGGTTTCATTCCTGGGGACAGAGAGAGTCAGACGATAATTTGTGACCAAAGCACAAACATGGGAGAAAGCGAGGACTGCAGCTGCTGGAGATCAGAGTCCAAAAGGTGCTGGAAAAGCGCAGCCGGTCAGGCAGCATCCAAGGAGCAGGAGAGTCGACATTTCAGGCATAAGTCCTTGTTCAGGGATGATCGGGATTCCTGATGAAAGATTTGTGCTCGAAACGTCGGCTCTCCTGCTCCTCGGTTATGGCCTGACCAACTGTGCTTTTCCAGTACCACACTTGGACTGAGTTACAAGAATGACCTCCTAAAACAGACAGACAGAGGTAACTGTTCTGACATATAAATGGTTTCGAAAAAGCATTAACATGGAGCAACAGTTCTGCCTGCAGGTCCCCAGCTATATCTGAAGTTGTTTAATACAAAGTTTATCATGCGGTCTGAAATAATTCCACAAAGGCTGCTACCCTGTCATCAAGTCCCCTTTGGGCATAGGTTTAGGGTGAGAGGGGAAAGATATAAAAGAGTCCTAAGGGGCTATTTTTTCACCAGGAGAGTGGTATATGTATGGAATGAGCTGCTAGAGGAAGTGGTGGAGGCTGGTACAATTGCAATGTTTAAGAGGCATTTGGATGGGTATATGAATAGGAAGGGTTTGGAGGGATATGGGCCGGGTGCTGGCAGGTGGGACTAGATTGGGTTGGGATATCTGGTCAGCATGGACGGGTTGGACCGAAGGGTCTGTTTCCATGCTGTACATCTCTATGACTCTGTGACCCAGCAAGCACAGAGCCGGCTCTGAGGGTGAGCAAAGCCCCTGACACTCCTGTTTATATCTGTCAGCCAGGGTTCCCTGACTGGACCGGGTTAACTGCCACAATCAGTGAACTCCTATTCTCGGAGGTCCACCTGGCTGACCATGTCCCAATCGCGAGACTGACATGCCCCAAATCACATTTCATTGCTCAGACCTTTGAGTCTAGGAGTTTGGACGTTAATGTTGAGGTTGTGCAGGATGTTGTGAGGCCTGTTCTGGAATACTATGTCCAGTTCTGGTCTCCCCTGTCATAGGAAGGATGGAGAGGGCTCAGAAAAGATTTACCAGGATGTTACTGAGTATAGAGGGTTCGAGTTATAAGCAGAGGCTGGATAGGCTGGGACTTTTCTCACTGGTGCGGAGGAGCTTGAGGGATGACCTTATAGAGAATTACAAAATCATGAGGGGCATCGATAAAGTGAACAGTAGGTGTATTTTCCCTCAGGTGGGGGCATATTTCTCAGGAGAAAGGAGAAAGGTTTGAGAAGGATGTGAAGGCTAATTATTTTACACAGAGAGTGTTTCAAGTGTGGAATGAATTTCTAGAGGAAGTGGTGGATGCAGGTACAGTTACAACAATGAAAAGACATTTAGATAAGTAGATGAATAAGAAATGTTTTGAGGGATAAGCCCAGGCAGGTGGGACTCATTTAGTTTGGGATTATAGTCAGCATGGACGAGATGGACCGAAGGGTCTGTTTCCATGTTGTATGACTCAATGACTATAAGTTTGTCATGCGACTTTTGTACGATGATAAACTGATCGAATGCACTCAATGTAAAATCTGATCATTAAAATTCTGCCACTTTTGCTGATTTAATCAGGTGGTTAGTAATTGTCCAAAGGCTTAAGCCTCTCACCAAGTTATGGGGTTAACATATCCATCTCTGGATTCCTCTTGCCCCTTGTTGCAGCATGCTACCCAGCAATCACACAGTTCTCTGGAACAAAACATAAGGAGGGTTAAAAGATACAATAATGCTCCACCTCTACCTGTCAGACAGCCTTATTACATGTATGATGTTGGAAAATACATTTTCAGTGGCATATACAGTACAACCTCGATTATCCGAACATCAATTATCCGAACACCAGTCTCAAGATCCTGTAAAAACAGCATTCGGCCACTCAGCATTCAGTTATCAGTTTAACGGCATTATGGTGCTTATAGCCAGATAACCGAGAAATGTTGGGATGACCGGCGCTGATACATTACTGCTTGTATATGATTGATCAGTTATCAGTTAAACGGTATTATGGCATGACTGTCGGTTAACTGAGAAATGTTCAGATAACCGGCACTCAAATTGCCACTTGTTTACGATCATATCAATTATCCGAACAATCAATTGTCCGAACAAAATACTCGCTGCCCGTCTCGTTAGGACCATCGAGGTCCTATATGCAGAGAGTGAAGTACGACACCGTTCAGGATGGGCAGAGAAAGCTGACAGGGATGTGCACTGTGTAATTCTTATTCTCAAATTACTGCAAACAGGAGAGATCCGAGACAAAGGGATAAAATGATAAAGTCACAGAGAGAGAGAGAGAGAGAGAGACAGCGAGAAATAAAACAGAAAAATATAAGCAAGTCTCTGTAAAGGCTTACCACCCACCCAGCCCCTCTGTTTCAGTGCTAGCCCAATCCTCACACAAGCCGAAAACCCACATCATGGTGGAATATACTAGCACCCCATAACGAAAAGGTTATTGAGCGCGGGTGAAGTGTTGGCATTGTGGAGCTGCCATAGGGTTATACAGCACAGAAACAGGCCCTTCGGCCCAACCCATCCTTGCCAACCAGTTTTCCGAAACTGAACTTGTCCCATTTGCCTATCCCTCTACACCTTTCCTTATTAATGTACCTGTTTAAATGCTTTTTAAATGCTGTAATTGTACCAGCCTCCACCACTTCCTCTGGCAACTCATTCCAGACACACACCACCCTCTGTGTGAAAACGTTGCCCCTTAGGACCTTTTTAAATCTTTCCCCTCTCACCTTAAACTTAGGCCACGTAGTTTTCGATTCCCCTACTCTGGGGCAAAGACCTTGGCTATTCACCCTATCCAGACCCTTCACGATTTTATATACCTCTATCGGGCTAATCTCGAACCTCCTGTACTCCAGGGGAAAAAAAGTACCAGCCTTTCTAGCTTCTCTTTATAACTCAAACACTCCAGTCCCAATAACATCCTTTAAATCTTTTCTGCACCCTTTCCAGTTTAATAACCCCTGCGCATTTGTAGCTATTTAGAATCAGAGAATTCTGACAGTGCAGGAAGAGGCTATTCAGCCCATCAGGTCTGCACCAACCCATCAAAGAGCATCACAGCCAGACCCAGGCCCCGACCTTATCCCAACAACTGCACTTATACTATGGTTAATCCACCCTAACCTGCACATCCCTGAACACTATGGGACAATTTAGCAGGGTCAATCCAAACCTAACCTGCACATTCCTGGGCACTATGGGACAATTTACTATGGCCAATCCACCTAGCCCGCACATCCCTGGACACTATGGGTAATTTAGCATGGCCAATCCACACAAACCTGCACATCCCTGGGCACTATGGAACAATTTAGCATGGACAATCCACCCTAACCTGCACATCTCTGGACACTATGGGACAATTTAGCAGGGTCAATCCAAACCTAACCTGCACATTCCTGGACACTATGGGTAATTTAGCATGGCCAATCCACCCTAGCCCACACATCCCTGGGCACTATGGAACAATTTAGCATGGCCAATCCACCGTAACCTGCACATCTCTGGGCACTATGGAACAATTTAGCATGGCCAATCCACCCTAACATGCACACCCTTGGACATTATGGGAAATTTAGCATGGCCAATCCACCCTAACATGCACACCCTTGGACATTATGGGAAATTTAGCATGGCCAATCCACCCTAACCTGCACATCTTTAGACTGTGGGAGGAGACCAGAGAACCCAGAGGAAACCCACACAGACACAGGAAGAACATGCAAACTCCACGCAGATAGTCGCCAGGGGCTGGAATCAAATCCAAAACCCGAGTGCTGCGAGGCAGCAGTGCTAACCACTGAGCCACCGTGCCACCCTATTTGCCTCAGACATGACGCGCAATGGGAAAATGCATTGTGGGCAGGGACCTAGAGGTTATAGAGGAAGGACCCCCTCTTTGCTCGGAGGAGGCTAAGGTAGCAGACTGTGCCAGTCCCTCACTCCCCCAGTGAACATGCGGAGGAATTATCTCCAGAAATCTCTCTGCCAGGTGAAGTGTCACTTCTCTCCCACCTCAAACTCTCCCTATCTCTGCGATGACACCCACCTCCCACCTCATCCTCTATCACTCTCAGTGTATCACGCAGTGTCCCTCATCTCATGCTCCATCCATGGTACTCAGCACACCCTCACTCTCAGGGGGCTCTCTCAAGGACTGTACAGTTCATCGCTAACCACATTGACACCCATTCGCCAGAATGTTGAGAGTGAGTAAAAACGATGATGACGTGCAAGGTGCCACGTAACCCTGTTCAGACCTCGCTGAACTGTCACGCAACATCCAGAGGAAGGGGAGGGGAGGGAATCCGATACCTGGTTTCATTGTATTCTTGCGATTGTTCGTCCTTTTCAAATCCGCGGTCACAACATGACAGCCACAATCCACGAAAAGTACTGTGAGCGAAAAAGATACAAACCATCATGAAACCAGCCTTCCTTCCATTGACCCCCATGTACACTCCCCACTGCCTCAGGAAAACAGCCAACATCATCAAAGACCCCTCCCACACCGGTTATACTCTCTTTCACCCTCTTCCATCAGGCAGGAGATACAAACATTTGAAAACACACACCAACGGATTTAAGAACCACTTCTTCCCCACTGTTACCAGCCTTTATAATAGTTGATCTCTTGTATATTAAGGTTGATCTTGCTCTACACCTAAGCTGTAACACTATATTGTGCATTCTGTTCTATCCTTTGATGTACTTATATATGGTATATTTTGTCTGTTTAGCATGCAAAACAATACTTTTCACTGTCACACAGTGCATGTGACAATGATAAATCAAAGTATACAACTCTATGATTATATGACTCTCGAAAGAAAATTGTATATAACACGTTGTGTTGATCAGCCCCTTTGGCTATGTGAGGCTTTTTTGTTTCTGAATTTGAGTGTTTCTGTGTTTAACATTTATTTTCCAGTTATAGACCAGGCCAGACCCCCCTCAAAACATGTCAAGAAAGTAGCACACTTTGCTAGTTGTTTTAAACAGGTGTATGGCGGATATTCCAGAAGTGATGCAGTTGGTCAAACCACTTAGTTTGAAACAAAACGGAATTTATTTACAGGATTACCGAATGAAACACAAACAAAGGGGAACAGAATACAGACTAACAATCTATCTGACATCCCAGCTGGTGATCCCAACTTAATGACACTGTTCCAAATACTTGCAACCAGTCCCATAAACACCCCTTGGCACGAAAGGTAAAATCAAACACGGGGTCTTACAGGAGAGATGTCAGAGAGAGATTACCAGCACGGACCTGCCTCTTTGGGTCCAGCAGCTACACAACACTACTGCTAAAATAAACCAAAGTAAAACTGAGCTGGGAGAACTGGCCACTGCACTTTGATTGGACAAGTGCTTTTTTCCCAAAAACTTAAAAACCTGTTGCCCGAGGCAGTATCTGTCAGCTATAATCAAACTGACCCGAAAACCCTTCAACTTAGACTTTTCGGAGTCCATGTCTTTTACGACCTCTCTGAAAGAAAAAAGCCAAGGACAGCATAACCTTGTTAAAGGAGTAACATCATCACACAACTTCAACTGCAGCCAAAGCTTCTCATACACTTCTGATGAGGTTATTCCTGATGGTTCTGGCATGACCTCTCATGAATGAAATGGTATTGAAGGTTCCGGTGACAATCACCTCTGTTCAGTGATACCCCATCTACCTGCACGAGGTCTCTGACTGAAAGCTATCTTGAATGTTTCAAACCTTATCTTTTCTTCCATTAAGGACTGTGGGACATGGATAGGGTGATTCACTAAGGTCTTTTTTCCCAAGGGTGCAGTAGATCAAAACTAGAGGACATAGGTATAAGGTGAGAAGGAAAAGATTTAAAAAGGCCTCGAAGGGCAACGGTTTAACACAGAAAATGGTGCGTATTTGGAAGGAGCTGCCAGAGGAAGTGGTGGAGGTGGGTACAGTTACAATATTTAAACTTTGATGGGTACAGGAAGGGTTTAGAGAGGTATGGGCCAAGTGCTGGCAGATGGAACTAGGTCAGATTGGGATGTCTGGTCAGCATGGATGAGTTGTACCAAAAGGTCTGTTTCTGTGCTGTCTGCCTTTATTCTTTAACAACTATTATCGAAAAAAAATGATTTTTATTTCTGCAAAATTAATCTCTGCAGAGAAAGTTAATTTTTTCTGCTTATATGTTTTGAGTTATTGAAAAGGGTACTTTAATATTTCCAACTGTATGTTAATCAGCTTTGCATCTTTACCAGATAAGTTCAGTTTTCAAAATAAATGACTAATTTTGGTGTCTGTTGAAGAAGTCTAGTTGATGGCTCTTTCTGATTCTATTGAAACCATGTACATAATTGGTCACATCTAAAAAGCATTTTCATAAATGCTCTGATCACTGGATTATTGAGACGAGAGGGACCTCCCCCCCTCAGTCAGCAGTAAGAGTTGCAAAAGAAATGTTGATAAACTGGAACTAAAATATGAATCAAATCAGAAAAACTGGAAGTAAAAATTGTGACAAAAAGCCCACATTTCACTTAAGTATAATCAGTAAAGTTCAAGATTTTAGCTCAGATTAGTTACAGTGTGGAAACAGGCCCTTCGGCCCAACAAGTCCACACCAACCCTCCGAAGCGCAACACACCCAGACTCATTCTCCTACATTTATCCCTTCACCTAACACTACGGGCAATCTCGCATGGCCAATTCACCTAACCTGCACATTTTTGGACTGTGGGAGGAAACCCACACAGACACGGGGAGAATGTGCAAACTCCACACAGTCAGTCGCCTGAAGCAGGAATTGAACCCGGGTCTCTGGTGCTGTGAGGCAGCAGTGCTAACCACTGTGCCACCGTGCCGCCCATTTAAAACCATATATACTCAAGTAAAAGTCGATCTCATATTGTTGGGCAAAAATTCTGGAATTTTCCAGGTATCTCATGTAAAACATCGATCCTAGCTCTTCACAGATAATAGATCAACATTTATGATTTAGTCTTCTGGTCCGTTCCGCTCTGCTCCAGATTTTCAAAATTACCATGTTTAATTTTTTTTGTTTCTTTAATCACTGAGAGATCAAGTGGACTTCTACTAATTCCGCAGTATGAATTTTGACAGGCACGAATTTCGGGCCCTCAAAATTATCATCCATGTAATAGTCAATCCCATAAATTTAGTCTTATAAAGTAGTCAAAAATTAGGACTATTACTCACATATATATGGTAATAGTTGTTTGTCTTTTCGAACGTTTAATTTCAAACAAAATTAATAGATTTTGCCCAGATGAATTTCACAGGGAAAGTAATCAGTAATTTCACATAGGGGATCTTAACTTTCACTTCAAGCCCAATAACATTACCCTTGAACAACAGTACCCACTCATAAAGAGTCAGTGACCTGAAACTATAATTAGTGATGATGCTGACTCAACTTTTCCAATGCATCTTTTAAAAAAAAGTTATTGACACTCACCTGGTTTCAATACCATCTTTTAATCTGGTTTTGCAGCAAGACATCCATGTACCACAGCAATGCCTGCCGAACAAACACACATTTCAGCAAAGATACAAGTGTAGCTGGCTTTGCCAAGCAGTCACAACTATTAAACATGCCACTTGAAAAACGACAGTCATTTGAACTCAGCACACTAACACCCACAAAAATAATGTTTCAACCTGAGAAAATTCCGAAGGTGATGGGGAACATTCTGACCATGAGCTGGACAGATTTGTAAAGGATGTGCAATATGTTCAGTGTCACTCATGTCTAATTCATTCAGCCTCCTGAGTTACAGAGGTCCAGAGCACAGAAAAAAGACCCTTTGGCCCATCGAGTTTGCACCTGTCAAAAACAGCCACCGAACCTTTCTGCTCCTATTTTCCAACACTTGGCCAAATGCATGGCTTGCCTTGGCATCACAAGTGCACATCCAAATTCTTCTTCAATGTTATGGGGGTTTCTGCCTCTCCCACTCTTACAGGCAGTGAGTCCCACATTCCCACCACCCTCTGGGTGAGGAAGGTTTTCCTCACATTCATTTGAAACCTTGTGCTTCTTACCTTAAATCTATAGCTCCTGGTCACTCCAGGAGCACTTCAGAGAACATTTCCGGGACACCCTCACCAATCAACCCCATCGCCCCGTGGCCAAACACTTTAACTCCCCCTCCCCCTCTGCCGAGGACATGCAGGTCCTGGGCCTCCTCCACCACCACTCCCTTATCACCTGACGCCTGGAGGAAGAACATCTCATCTTCCACAGCAGGATCCTCCAACCCCAGGGCATCAATGTGGACTTCACCAGTTTCCTCATTTCCCCTCCCTCCCACCTTACCCCAGTTCCAACCTTCCAGCTCATCGCCATCCTCATGACCCATCCACCTGTTCACCTTCCTTCCTATCTATCTGCTCCATCCTTCCCTCTGACCTATCACCTATACCCCCACCTCCATCCACCTATTGGACTCTCAGCTACCTTCTCCCCAGCCCCACCTCCCTCCCATTTATCTCTCCACCCCTGAGGCTCCCAGCCTCATTCCTGATGAAGGGCTGTTGCCCGAAACGTCAACCTTCTTGCTCCTCGGATGCTGCTTGACCTGGTGTGCTTTTTCCAGCACCACCCTCTTGACACTAATCCCTCCATCAAGGAGAAAGGCTCCTTCCTATCTACCCTGCCTCTGGCCATCATAACCTCAACCATCTCAAGTGCATGTGTGACAGGAAAATGGATTAGTCCAGTGGAAAACTGAGGCACAATAGACCGCGTGTGTCATTCTCTTTCTTTCCTCCATTAGGACAGTAAGGAGAGCACAAATGGCCCGAGTACCTCTGGCTTTAGGGATACTCAGCACGGACTTCCATTCTTCATCACTGGTTGGTGATCCCTTGCTGTAAGTAACTCCTCAAGTACTGAAGCAATCCCAATGCAACAAGATCTAGATAATATCCGGACTTGGACTGACAAGTGGCAAGTAACATGCGTGCCACTCAAATGCCAGGTTATGACCATCTCCAATGAAAGACAATTTAACCTTTGCCCCTGTCATCCAATGGTTTTATCATCACTGAATCCCCCAGTATTAACATCCTGAGGTTACCATTGACCAGAAACTGAACTGGACTCACCAGGTAAATATAATGACTGCAAGAGCAGGTCAGAGGTTTGGAATACAGTGGTGAGTAACCCATCTCCTGACACCCCAAAGCTTGTCTATTATCTGCAAGGCGCAAGTCAGGAATGTGATGGAATACTCTCCGTTTGCTTGGATGACTACAGTTCCAACCACACTCAGGAATCTTGACACCATCCAGGAAAGTAGCCCCCACTTGATTGGCACCACATCCACAAACATCCAATCCCTCCACCATGGATGCACTGTAGCAGCAGTGTGTAGCATTTACAAAACGCACCGCAGAAACTTGCCCAGGATTCTTAAACAGCACCTCCCAGGACGTGGTAACACCACCCTCTGTAAGTTCCCCCCCAGACATTGACCATCCTGACTTGGAAATATATCAATGTTCCTTCACTGTCACTGGGTCAAAATTCTGGAATTCCCTCTCTATGGACTGGGTCAGCTTACAGCTTATTGCTTCTGTTAATCATCCCAACATCCACAAATTAAGCTGCATTAGAACATTATTTCAATGAGCCACCACACACTGCAGCACAGAGGAACTACGCAGAGCAGAGGAAAATCACCTATACAGTGTATTCAAAAAGAATGGGTACCCAACTTCTCAGCCACAAACCCAAACAAGCAGCTGAAACATGTCCAGAAACCCTATCCACGCTCCCCTACAGCTCAGAAATGACTGCCAGACTATTCAGACCCCTTGACTCATGGTAGCCCACAAACCCAACACACGAAAATAGCAGCTAATGAACTTGCAATATCCTATACAGACAACAAGCAAAACTTATGTCACTTACAAAATACCATGCAAGAACTGTAACAAATACTACATTAGACAACACGCAGAAAACTAGCCACCAGGACCACCAGGATACATGAACATCAACTAGCCACAAAGAGACATGACCCACCCTCACTAGTATCCTTACATACAGATGAGGACGGACACCACTTCGATTGGGACAACACATCCATCCTAGGACAAGCCAAACAGAGACACACGTGAGATTTCCCAGAAGCATGGCATTCCAACCAGAACTCTATCAACAAACACATTGACCTGGATCCCATTTACCACACCCTGAAAAAAAGAACAGAAAATGGCATAACCACAGGGAATGACATCACCAACCTAAGGAAACCTAGACACACAAATAGAAGGTGGGTCATATCACCAGTACCTTATCCAGAGGCTCACTGATGATGTTTCCTAGTATGGTGAAGAAACATCTGAAAATGAACCTTCCAGCTCAGCAAGCAAACCTACATCCAGAACTAATATTAATATGAATCCTTATTAAAATCCGTAAGCTTTGTATTTATAAAAACAAACACAAGAGATGCAACTATGTCTAAAATCATGTGCAGCTTTTTAAAAAATTACCGATGGGATGGGACATCGCTGGAGAGGCCAGTATTTATTACTCAGAGGACAGTTAAGAGTCAACCATATTGCTGTAGTTCTGGCGTCACAGACCAGGTAAGGATGGCAGTTTCCTTCCCTGAAGGACATAGTGAACCAGATGTCTCTTTTCAATCATCAACAGTGGATTCATGGTCATCATGAGATCCATAACTCCAGATATTTATTGAGACTGAATATCCACCATCTGCCCTGGCAGGATTTGAGCCCAGGTCCCCAGTGTATGAGCTGAGTTTCTGGATTAATAGTCAAGCGATATTACCACTGGGGCGTCACCTCCCTGTTTGTATTGATTTGGGCTCCACAGCATATTGCCCATACCATATCGTGCCAATGCCACATTGCTAGTTTGAGATTAGGCCAATAAAACTAGACTTCCTGAATCAATATTTGGATATTCTTGAGACCTCTAATGTATTTCATTTTGCAGTGAGTATTAAATAAGTTATAATGTCTAGCTTCACTTCTATCAATCCATGGGTAGGTCACGTATTGAGTTATTCCATCCAGCTTTCATTCCCATAGGTAACAGCTAGCCAGCCATCCCAGAGAGAATGGGGGGACTGGGCCTATCTTCCTTCAAGTTTAGAAGAATGAGAGGTTATCCCATTGAGGCAACAACATTTATAATATTATTCCAGAGGGTGGATACAGAGAGGATGCTCCCTGTGACCGGGAGATTAAAACAAGGGGACACGGTCTCTGAATAAGAAAGAAGCTGTTTAGGGCTGAGGCCCAGAAGATGATGAACCTGTGGGACTGTCTTGACCGGAAGCACTGTGGAATCTCAGTCATCAAGTCTAACCGTGACAGGGATTAATTGGGAATGCCAATGACATCAAGGGATTTTGTTTAGAGATTGCAGGAATTGAGGTAGAAAAACAACCATGATCTAGAATAATAGGCTGGGGCTAATGGGCTGAATGGCCTCCTCTGGCTCCTATGTATGATGTTTTAAAAAAAGAACTTGGGAAATCTCAAATATCGATTGCCATTGATAACAGGTGACCATTGCTAAACACCAATTTTATACCTGGGTAAACATGCGCCATGGAATAAGATGATTTGCTTGTGTTCCAAATTTCATATTCCCGTCAATAACCTTTAGATTCCATTGCCTGACAAAAATCTGTCTACTTTTGCTTTAAAAATATGTTCTGAGCCTATGAAATATTTCTCCACATCTCCATCCTAAAAGGACAAGTTCTGGTTTTAAGGAGTGCTCCGTACTTCTGGACTTGCCCACAAAAGGAGACATCACTTCTATTCCCTCCTGTCAAGACCTTACATCCCCCAATCAACTCACTCCTCACTCTCCGCAGCACTGGATTGAAGGAACCTAATTTGTTCAACTTTTCCTTCTAAGACAACCCACTTTGTTCAGATATTGAACCAGTGAAACCTCTTCAGAAAGCGAAGTAAATTATGCATGACCCCCCCTATCCAGCTTGGTTTGTCAACTGCTCTGCCCAAGTTCACAAGAAATATCAGAGAGCTGTTCACACAGCCCGGTCTATCTCACTAACAGCCTTCTGTCCATTGACTCTCTCTACACTTCCTGCTACCTCAGGAAAGCAACCAATTTCATCAAAGACCCCTCCCATCCCAGTTACAATCTCTTCCACCCTCTTTCATTGGTCAGAAGACAGAAAAGGTTGAAAATGAATATGAATAGATTCAAGGACGGCTTCTTTCCTGCTGTTCTCAGACTTTTGAAGGGACCTCGCATTCAATAGAGTTGATCTTTCTCTGCACCTTCTCTGCGGCTGTAACACTATATTCTGCACTCTGTTCTATTATCCTGATGTACCTATGTAAGGTATTAACTGTCTGACTACAACGCCAAACAATACTTTTCACTGTATCTCGGTATGTGACAGTAATAAATCAAATCAAAATCAAAATGTCTCCAATGCATTTATAAATTTCCTTAAATAAAGGGACCAAAGCCGCACTCAGTATTCACGGTATGGTCCCAACAATGTCCTATAACTGAAGCATGACGTGGTAAAGGATAGCATTCTAGTAGCTTTATTATTTACTTGTATCTGCAGAATAACACTTTGTGATTCCTGTGCTAGATCAGTCAGCACCTTAGAATTCTACACACGTGGTTCATTTAAATTAGACTTTGTTATTGCGTTCTCCCTGCTAAAATAAATAACTTTACATTTCCCCATATTATACTCCATCTGGACAGTCGCTGAACTTATCTATATCCACCTGCAACCTCCATTTTAGATATTTGCAGAAACTCTCGCTAACCAGGTTAACATTTCTAGCAAGCCCCCTGTCACTCTACCTTCTTCCTCCTGATTAGCCTTTCAGTTATTCTGTGCTTTTTATTTGTCATATCCTGATTGGTCATTCATCTTTGCACAATGGTCTGTGTTTTTCCTTAAGTGGGGTGTACTCCCCCCAGAGCTTTTCCCTACTGTAGAATTTTCTGCAGAATCACAAAGTGAATGTTTCTGGGTCCCGTGGGATGAATTGCTTTGGCATCTGAGGGATAGGCGAAAGTGACGACTACAGATGCTGGAGATCAGAGTCAAAGAGTGTGGTGCTGGAAAAGCACAGCAGGTCGGGCAGCATCCGAGGAGCAGGAGAATCGACATCTTGGGCAGAAACCCTTCATCAGGAATGAGGCTTGAGGGCCGGGGGTGCTGAGAGATAAATGGGAGGGGGTTGGGGCTGGGGCGGAGGGGTAGGTAGCTGAGAATGCATTAGGTGGATGACGTTGGGGGAGAAGGTGATAGGTTGGAGAGGAGGGTGGAGTGGATAGGTGGGAAAGACGATGGACAGGTCAAGAGTGCAGTGCCGAGTTGGAACGTGGGACAGGGATAAGGTCGAGGGTAGGGAAAGGGGGAAACTGATGAAAGTCACAGTGATCTCGCTTGGTTGCAGGATCCCCGGACTGAAGATGAGGCATTCTTCCTCCAGGCGTTGGGTGGTTAGGGCTTGGCAATGGAGGAGGCCCAGGACCTGCAGGTCCAGGCAGCTTCAGCAATCACAGTTTACCACACACCAGGCTATTAAACCAAAGTATTGAGAAGTTTTGGTAAAAAAGAAATAAAGAAGCAAATAATGTGACCTTTTACCTTGTCCTCTTTGTTCCATCGGGAGACCTGCTGCTACAGCAAGACAGCAAGGTGCCATGATAAATTCTGGAAAATAAAACCAGATCGATTCATGTCAGAAAAGGGAGCTCATGATCAATGTCACTTTCCACAGTAATAGACAGCCAAGCAAAGGAAGAAATGAAAAATGCAATAAGTATTTGCACAAATAAAATTTCACAGGTCTACAGTGTGGAAGCAAGCCATTCGGCCCATCCTGTCCATACTGCCTGTCTGGACAGCATCACACCCAAACTCACCACCCTACCCCATCCCCATTACCCCACATTAATCATGGCTAATCCACCCTAACCTGCATATCACTGGACACCACGGGACAATTTAGCATGGCCAATCCACCCTATCCTGCACATCCCCGGACACTATGGGACAATTTGGCATGGCTAATCCACCCTAACCTGCACATCCCTGGGCACTATGGGCAATTTAGCATGGCCAATCCACCTTAACCTGCACATCCCTGGACACTACAGGACAATTTAGCATGGCCAATCCCCCGTAACCTGCACATCCCTTGCCACTATGGGTAATTTGGCATGGCCAATCCACCCTAACCTGCACATCCCTTGCCACTATGGGTAATTTGGCATGGCCAATCCATCCTAACCTGCACATCTCTGGACACTATGGCCAATCCACCCTAACCTACACATCCCTTGACACTATGGGCAATTTAGCATGGTTAATCCATCCTAACCTGCACATCTTTGAACTGTGGGAGGAAACCGGAGCACCCGTAGGAAACCTATGTATACCCGGGGAGAATGTGCAAACTCCATGCAGACAGTCGCCCAAGGGTGGGATCGAACCCGGGTTGCTGGTGCTATGAAGTAGCAGTGCTAACCACTGAGCCACCGTAGCATAAAGTGAAGGTACAAAAATGCTCAGGAAAGGATCTACAAATTAGCAAGCAATGTGGATCTTCTTGGAGACAAAGAGGGAATGGCTGAGGTTCTAAGTGAGTGCTTTTGTTGCCTTCATAAGAGAGGAGAATGTGGTTACCGTTACTGTAAAGGATGAGGTGGTAGTGACATTGGAGAGGATAAAAATAAAGGTTAGGAATGCTGGAGGGTCAGATGACATTCCTAACTGGCTGATGTGCACCAGAAGTTCACAAACAAACAAAGAATTCTTCAATATTTCTGTATAACGTGATGGTAACAGAGGATTGGAAGACGATAAATTTTACATTCCTTTCAAAACAGGACAGCCACGCACTCAGAGAGATGTACAGCACGGATGCAGACCCTTCAGTTCAATTTGTCCACACCGACCAGACGTCCCGATCTGACCTAGTCACATTTGCCAGCACTTGGCCCATATCCCTCTAAACGCTTCCTGTTCATCTCCCCATCCAGATCTTTTAAATGCTGTAATTGTAACAGTATCCACCACTTCCTCTGGCAGCTCATTCCATACACGCACCACCCTCTGCATGAAAAAGTGCCCCCTCAAGTCCCTTTTAATTCTTTCCTCTCTCACCTTAAAGCAATTCCTGCTAGTTTGGACTCCTATACCCTGGGGAAAAAGACCTTGTCCATTCACCCCTCATGATGTTATAAATCTCTAAAAGGTTACTTCCCAGTCTCCGACACTCCAGGGAAAGTGATCCTAGCCTATTCAGTCTCTCCCAAGCCCTCAAATCCATTCATCCCCATCAACATCCTTGTAAATTCATGGACTATCTATGGTGGACAGTGAATCCACTGTAATATCGTCTCCCTTGGTCGAATGAGGTTTCAAGTTCAAACTCCATTTTAACACTCCAGCTCATGATCTAAGCTTGTAATTCAATGAGGAACTGGGGAGGTCAGTGCCAAGGTGTTTTAGGTGAGATAGAGACATAGAATCAGTCAGGTCAGTCACAGAGTCATACAGCGTAAAAAAAAGGCCATTTGGCCCAACTGGTCCATGCAGACCAGGTTTTCTAACCTGAACTAGTCCCATTTGCTGACATTTAGCCCATATCCCTCTAAACCTTAACTATCCATGTGCCTGTCCAAATATCCTTTAAATGCTGTAATTGTACTCATCTCTACTATTTTCTCTGGCAGCTCAATATCAAGCTGGGATCCCACATTGGTTTAGCTTATATTTAAACGATTTGGACAGTGAATGGAAGGAATGTGGTTGAAATTTTCAAATTAAATCACACTGGGTGTTTGATTATCAACAAAATACAATGCAATGGGGTTCATTTCTAATGGAGTAGAGCTGCTGAGAATTTACATTACACTCGAATGGCAGAGGGTTTGAGTTATAAGGAGAGGCTGGATAAGCTGAGACCTTTTTCTCCCTGGAATGTAGGAGGCTGAGGGGTGGCCTTATAGACATTTATAACATCGCGAGGGGTACTGATAAGTTGAATAGCCAAAGTGTTTTTCCAAGGGTCAGGGAGTCTAAAACTAGAGGGTAGCAGTTTAAGGTGAGAGGGGAAATATTTAAAAGGGACCTGAGGGGCAACATTTTTACTCACAGGGTGATGCCTACATGGAACGAGCTGCTGAAAGGAATGGTAGATGCTGGTACAATTACAACATTTAAAAGACATTTGGATAGGTATGCCTGGTTAGGAAAAGTATAGAGATTTGTAGGCCAAAACCTTTATTGCACCCTTTCCAGTTTAATAATATCCTTCCTACAACAGGGCGAGTAGAATGATGCACAGTGCAAGTGCTGCTATAACCCATGTTTCTTCAGCACAATTGGATTTATGGCGATTGAAGAATTTAGACCATTATTTGTAAAACATGAACTGTGTTGGCTATAACGCGATTCCAGTCCCATTAATTTTCTTATAACACGAGATCGCACAAGAGTGTTGTGAAGAAAGCATGTGGTGTTTGGGCTTTCATTAACAGAGGGATCGAGTTTAACAGCCGCAAGGTTTTGCTGCAGCTCTACAAGTCCCTGGTGAGACCACGCTTGGAATATTGTGTCCAGTTCTGATCGCCCTACTATAGGAAAGATACAGAGGCTTTGGAGAGGGTGCAAAGAAGGTTTACCAGGATGCTGCTTGGACTGGAGGGCCTGCCTTATGAAGAAAGGATGAATAAGCTCGGACTTTTCTCTCTGGAGAGAAGGAGGAAGAGAGGAGACCTGATCGAGATGTACAAAATTATGAGAGGAATAGATAGAGTCAATAGCCAGAGACTTTTCCCCAGGACAGGATTGACTGGTACGAGGAGTCATAGTTTGAAGATATTAGGAGGAAGATATAAAGGAGAAATCAGAGGAAGGTTCTTTACGCAGAGAGTTGTGAATGTGTTGCCAGCGGTGGTGGTAGAAGCAGAGTCCTTGGGGACATTTAAGCGACTACTGGACATCCACATGGATAGCAGTGAGTTGAGGGGTGTACAGGTCAAGTTGCTATGTTTTATATTAGGATTAAATCTCAGCACAACGTCATGGGAGAATGTGCAAACTCCACACAGTCAGTCGCCTGACGGGTCTCTGGCGCTGTGAGGCAGCAGTGCTAACCACTGTGCCACCGTGCTGCCACTTGATCAGGTCCTGCAGATTTATCCACCTTTAACCATTTCAAGACATCCAGCACTTCCTCCTCTGTAATCTGGACATTTTGCAAGATGTCACCATCTATTTCCCTTAAGTCTATATCTTCCATATCCTTTTCCACTGTAATACTGCTGCAAAATACTCAGTTAGTAGCTCCCCCATTTTCTGTGGCACCACACAAAGGCCGCTTTGCTGATCTTTGAGGGGCCCTATTCTCTCCCTCGTTACCCTTTTGTCCTTAATGTATTTATAAAAATTCTTTGGATTCTCCTTAATTCTATTTGCCAGAGCTATTTCTTGTCCCCTTTTTGCCCTCCTGATTTCCCTCTTAAGTATACTCCTACTGCCTTTATACTCTTCTAAGGATTCACTCGATCTTCCTGACATATGGTTCCTTCTTTTTCTTAACCAAACCCTCAAATTCTTTAGTCATCCAGCATTTTCTATACCTACCAGCCTTTCCTTTCACCCTGACAGGAATTTACTTTCTCTGGATTCTCTTTATCTCATTTCTGAAGGCTTCCCATTTTCTAGCCATCCCTTTACCTGCAAACATCTGCCCCCAGTCAGCTTTCAAACGTTCTTGCCTCAGACCGTCAAAATTGGCCTTTCTCCAATTTAGAACTTCAACTTTTAGATCTGGTCTATCCATTTCCATCATTATTTTAAATCTAATAGAATGATGGTCACTGGCCCCAAAGTGCTCCCCCACTGACACCTCAGTCACCTGCCCTGCCTTATTTCCCAAGAGTAAGTCAAGTTTTGCACCTTCTCTAGTAGGTACATCCACATACTGAATCAGAAAATTGTCTTTCACACACTTAACAAATTCCTCTCCATCTAAACCCTTAACACTATGGCAGTCCCAGTCTATGTTTGGAAGGTTAAAATCCCCTACCATAACCACCCTATTATTCTCACAGATAGCTGAGGTCTCCTTACAAGTTTGTTTCTCAATTTCCCTCTGACTATTAGGGAGTCTATAGACCAATCCCAATAAGGTGATCATCCCTTTCTTGTTTCTCAGTTCCGCCCAAATAACTTCCCTGGATGTATTTCTGGGAATATCCTCCCTCAGCACAGCTGTAATGCTATCCCTTATCAAAAATGCCACTCCCCCTCCTCTTTTGCCTCCCTTTCTATCCTTCCTGTAGCATTTGTATCCTGGAACATTAAGCTGCCAGTCCTGCCCATCCCTGAGCCACGTTTCTGTAATTGCTATGATATCCCAGTCGCATGTTCCTAACCATGCCCTGAGTTCATCTGCCTTCCCTGTTCGGCCCCTGCATTGAAATAAATGCAGTTTAATTTATTAGTCCTACCTTGTCCCTGCCTGCCCTGACTGTTTGATTCGCTTCTGTTCTCAACTGTACCCATCTCAGATCGATCTCTTTCCTCACTGTCTCCCCGTGTCCCACCCCTTCACCTTACTAGTTTAAATCCTCCAGAGCAGCTCTAGCAAATTTCCCTGCCAGTATATTAGTCCCCTTCCAATTCAGGTGCAATCCATCCATCTTGTACAGGTCACTTCTACCCCAGAAGAGATTCCAATGATTCAAAAATGTGAATCCTTCCCCCATATACCAGCTCCTCAGCCATGGATTCATCTGCTCTATCCTCCTATTCCTGTCCTCACTTGTCCGTAGCACTGGGAGAAATCCAGATATTACTACCCTCGAGGACCTCCTTTTTAAATTTCTGCCTGACTCTCTGTAATCTCGCTTCAGAATCACAACCTTTTCCCTTCCTATGTCATTGGTTCCAATGTAGACAATGACCTCTTGCTGGCCCCTCTCCCCCGTGAGAACATTGTGCACTCTCTCTGAGACATCCTTGATCCTGGCACCAGGGAAACAACACATCATTCTGCTTTTTCACTGCTGGCCACAGAAACATCTGTCTGTACCTCGAACTACAGAATCCCCTAACACAACTGATCTCTTGGAACCCGACGTACCCCTCATTGCATTAGAGCCAGTGTCAATACCAGAAACTTGGCTGTTTGTGCTACGTTCCCTGAGGATCCATCACCCCCTACATTTTCCAAAACAGCATACCTGTTTGAAATGGGTATATCCACAAAAGACTCCTGCACTAGCTGCCTACCTCTCTTACCCTTCCTGGAGTTAACCCATCTATATGACTGTACCTGTACCTGAGACATCCCCCCTTCCTATAACTGCCATCCATCACATACTGTTGCTGTTGCAAATTCCTCATCACTTCTAACTGTCTCTCCAACTGATCCATTCAATCTGATAAGATTTGCAGCCAGCAGCATTTATGGCAGATATAATCCGCAGTAACCCTTATACTCTCTTTAAACTCCCACATCTGACAAGAAGTACATATCACTCTATTAAAGACCATTTTTGCTCCTTCACAATCTACAGACACAGATTATAACACCATCTTATTCCTCTACAAACACTGCCCCAGGTTAAATTAATAGTTATGGCTTATATTTAAGTTTAATCAAGAGGCATATCTCCAAAAACACATAATCAAGAAAGAACCTACTCTACTCACTACTGCAGATTCTCTGTAGGCCACACTTAAAACAATGATTAACTATCTGATTCTGTGCTGTGAACTTCGCCCAGCAGTTCCTCCAGGATCAGTTGTGAATTTCAGTGTTTGGCAATTTTCCCAGACACACTCTGATGTCCAGCGATACACGAATTCAAACAGCAAAGGCAGTAACTGTGCAGGTTCTCTCTCTCTCCTGCAATGACCTCACCATGTGCTTCCTTTGTCCATGCTGTGAAACTTGAAAGTGTTCAGAAAATATCTACAAGGATGTTGCCAGGGTTGGTGGATTTGAGCTGTAGGGAGAGGCTGAATAGGCTGGGTCTATTTTCCCTGGAGCCTCGGAAGCTGAGGGGTGACGTTATAGACATTTATAAAATCATGAGGGGCATGGATACGGTAAATAGAAGGTATTTTCTCTGGGGTGGGCGAGTCCAGAATTAGAGGGCATTGGGTTATGGTGAGAGGGGAAAGATATAAAAGGGACCTAAGGGAAACTTTTTCACGCAGAAGGTGGTACATGTATGGAATGAGCTGCCAGAGGATGTGGTGGAGGCTGGTACAATTGCAACTTTTAAAAGGCATCTGGATGGGTGTATGAAAAGAAAGTGTTTAGAGGAATATGGATCAAATGACGGCAAATTAATTTAAAGTCAAGGTTAGATTGGTGCTGGAAAAGCAGGAGAGTCAATGTTTTGGGAATAAGGGCTTTCTCCTAGTTGATTTCAACCTTACTGCAAAGTTTGTTCCAAGGATGCCGACCTGGAAGGAAGGGCTTATGCCCAAAACATCGATTCTCCTCGGATGCTGCCTGACCTGCTGTGCTTTTCCAGCACCACACTCTCGACCCCCAGTGTACAGCTGCCAATCATCTACACTCCTCCCACTCTCTGGGTGGCGCTGTAGATGGTCCTCCCAAGGTACAGCTGCCAATCATCTACACTCCTCCCACTCTCTGGGCGGCGCTGCAGATGGTCCTCCTAAGGTACAGCTGCCAATCATCCTCCACTCCTCCCACTCTCTGGGTGTTGCTGGAGATGGTCATGATTTGGAGATGCTGGTGTTGGACTGGGATGGACAAAGTTAAAAATCACACAACACCAGGTTATAGTCCAACAGGTTTATGTGGAAGCACTAGCTTTCGGAGCGCTGCTCCTTCATCAGGTGGTTGTGGAGAATAAGATTGTAAGACACAGAATTTGTAGCAAAAGTTTACGGTATGATGTAACTGAAATTCTATATTGAAAAAGACCTGGATTGTTTGTTAAGTCTCTCATCTTTTAGATGTGTATATGTGGCAGTGGGGTTGGGGGGGGGATATGGTGGAATGTTTGAGTGTCTGTGAGAGGGTGTGTGTGGGTGTGTAAGTGTGACTGTATGAGAGAGTGCCTGAGTGTGTGTCTGTTTGTCTATCTGTCTGTACAATGAGGTCTCCTGTAGTGTGATATGAACCCAAGGTCGGTTGAGGCCATCCCCATGGGTAATGAACTTGGCTAGCAGCCTCATTCATGTCACACTGCAGGTGACCCCATTGCACTGTATACACACAGACAGACAGATGGACAAACAGACAGAGAGACGGACAGACACACACACACACACACACACACACTCAAACCTTCTCTCATACAGTCACACATACACTCCCAAACACACCCTCTCACAGACATAAAACCCTTTACACTCACACTCACACACATATACATACCCTCTCACAGACAATCCTAAACCCCGCCACACACACATGCACACATACACATATATGTTTGTGGGGTGAATTTGTACTTGCAGAATTACATTTTACTTTGCTCAAAAACTGCAAGAATCCATGTAAGATTGTATAAATCTGTTTTTTTAGATTAGAATCAGTCTGACCATTGTGGCACAGACAGCCTCATCGGGAGTGAACACCCTCAATAGCTTATCTGGTCCGACATGACACCAATTGTTAAAGCACACTTGAGAATGTAACTTTTAAAAAAGCTTTTGCGATTTACATATGAAAGAACTGAAACCAAGATGGTCATTCTAAAAGATAAGAGACTTCACAAACAATCCTGGTCTTTCTCAGTATAAAATTTCAGTTACATCACCCTTTTGCTAGACATTGCGTCTTACAATCGTATTCTCCACAACCACCTGATGAAGGAGCAGCGCTCTGAAAGCTAGTGCTTCCAAATAAACCTGTTGGATTATAACCTGGTGTTGTGTGATTTTAACTTCGCACTCCCAGGGTACAGTTGTCAAACATCCTCCACTCCTCCCGGCCTCTGGGTAGCGCTGCAGCCTACAGTCTGAGGGAAGAAATGCCTGTCAATCATTCTGCACTCCTCCTGGACTCTGGGTGGCGCTGGAGAGCTCCTTTTTGGTGTTGGCGGAGGTTGGAGGTCCTGACCTTCCAGTCCTCTCAGCCGAAAGATGGCGCTAAAGTGGTCCTCCCAATAGGGCAGCTGTCAATCATCCTTCACTCCTCGACTCTCAGTGCTATGATTTGGAGATGCTGGTGTTGGACTGGGGTGGACAAACTTAAAACTCTCACAACACCAGGTTATAGTCCAACAGGTTTATTTGGAAGCACTAGCTTTCGGAGCGCTGCTCCTTCATCAGGTGGTTGTGGAGAATAAGATTGTAGGACACAGAATTTATAACAAAAGTCTATGTGTGATGTAACTGAAATTCTATATTGAAAAAGCTGTGGATTGTTTGTTAAGTCTCTCATCTTTTAGAATGAACATGTTGGTTTCAGTTCTTACATATTTAAATCGCAGAACATCTTAAAAATTGCATTCTCAAGTGAACTTTAACAATTAGTGACATGTCAGCCCAGATAATGTATTTAAATTGTGAGTGCCCAGTGTGAGACTGTCTGTGCCACAATTTTCGGACTGTTTCTAATCTAAAAAACGGATTTACAGAATCTTATATGGATTCATGCAGTTTTTGAGCAAAAAAAATTAATTCTGCAAGTACAAATTCACCCCAAAAACTCGTGTGTGTGTGTGTGTGTGTGTGCATGTGGGTGTATGTGTGCAGCGAGGTATGAGTGTCTGTGAGAGATTGTGTATTTATGTGTGAGTGTGAGTGTAAAGAGGTATATGTCGGTGAGAGGGTGCGGATGTGCATGTGAGTGTGGGAGTGTATGTGTGAACGTATGAGAGAGAACTTGTGTCTGAGAGAAAGTCTGCTTGAGTGTATGGGACTGCAGGAGTGTGTGTTTATCTGTAGGACTGTGTGTGTGTCTCTAAGTGTCTGTGTGCGTGTGTCTACCTGTGAGTGTGCGTCTGTGTGTGTGTCTGTGTGTGTGCAGTGCAGTGGGGTCACCTGTAGTGTGACATGAATCCAAGGTCCCAGTTGAAGCCGTCCCCATGGGTAATGAACTTGGCTGTCAGCCTCTGCTCAGCCACTTTGCGTTGCCTTTCCCAAAGTACACCTTGGAAGACAGTTACCCGAAGGTCCAAGGTTAAATGTCCTGGACCACTGATGTGATCTTCAACTGGGAGGGAATACTCCTGTCTGTTGATTTTTGTTCGATGTCCATTCCTCTGTTGCCTTAGCCTCTGCTCGTTCTCACCAATGGACCATGCCTCAGGGCATCCCTGCCTGCAGCGTATGAGATAGACAATGTTGGCTGCATCGCATGAGCACCTGCCACGTACATAGTGGGAGGTGTCCCACGTGTAATGATGGTATCCATGTCCACACTCTGACACGTCTTGCAGCGTCAACCATGACACGGTTGTATGGAGTTGTCCTGAAAGCCGGGTGGTTTGGTACGGACAGTGATCTGTTTGAAGTTTGGTGGTAGTTTAAAGGTGAGCAGTGGAGGTGTGGGGAAGGTCTTGGTGAGGTGCTGATCCTCATTGATAATGTGTTGCAGGTCACGAAGGACCCACGGACCAGTCGAACCGGGAACATTCCTTGTCACAATGGAAGTTTCCTCACTCTACACCAGTATCCCCCACAATGATGGCATCGCGGCAACAGCCTCAGTACTCAACACCTACAACTGCCAATGTCCGAGTACCGTCCTACAACTCGTCCACTTTATCCTCAACCACATTTTCACCTTTGACAACCAGTTCTTCATCCAGACACATGAAACAGCCATGGGGACCAAATTTGCACACCAATATGCCAGGATTTTCACGCATAGATTCGAACAAGACCTCTTTTCTACACAGAACCTCCAACCAACACAATATACCAGGTGCATTGGCAACATTTTCTTCATCTGGACCCATGGCGAGGAGTCACTGATAAAACTACACAGTGATATCAACTAGTTTCATCCCACCATCAACCTCACCATGGACTACTCTCTACTATCTGTCTCATTCTTGGACACATGCATCTCCATCAAGGATAGGCATCTCCATCTCAGCACCTCACTCTACCACAAACCCACAGATAACCTCATGATGCTGCACTTCTCCAGCTTCCACCCAAAGCATATTGAAACAGCCATCTGCTATGGACAAGCCCTATGCGTACATTGGATCTGCTCAGATGAGGAGGAATGTGACAGGCACCTGGAAGTACTCAGGGATGCCCTCATAAGAATGGGGTATGATGCTCAACTCATTGAGTGCCAGTTCTGACTTGCCACAGCAGGGAACCGTAATGACCTCCTCAGGAGACAGACACGTGCTGCAACCGACGGGGTACCCTTTGTTGTCCAGTATTTCCCAGGAGCTGGAAAACTACGCCATGTTCTTCACAACCTGCAACACATTATCAATGAGGATGAGCACCTCACCAAGACCTTCCCCACACCTCCACTTCTCACCTTTAAACAACCGCCAAACCTCAAACAGATCATTGTTTGTAGCAAACTGCCCAGCTTTCAGGACAACTCCATACAACCCTGTCACGGTAGGGGCTGCAAGACGTGTCAGAGTGTGGACATGGATACCATCATTACGCGTGGGACACCTCCCACCATCTGCTCAAAAACTGCATGAATCCATGTGAGATTCTGTAAATCCAGTTTTTAGATTAGAATCAGTCTGAATATTGGGCACAGACAGTCTCACACAGGACACCTCACGCCTTCAATGCATTATCTGGGCTGACATGACACCAATTGTTAGAGTTCACTTAAGAATGTAACTTTAAAAAAGTTCTGGGATTTACAAATGAAAGAACTCCCACCAGGTACTCATGTGACTCAGCCAATGTTGTCTATCTCATACGCTGCAGGCAGGGATGTCCTGAGGCATGGTACATTGGTGAAACTGAGCAGAGGCTATGGCAACAGATGAATGGGCACCACACAACAATTAACAGACAAGAGTGCTCCCTCTCAGTCAGAGAACACTTCAGCGATCCAGGACATTCGACCTCAGACCTTCGGGTGACCATCCTCCAAGGCAGCCTTTGGGACAGGCAGCAGCGCAAAGTGGCCGAGCAAAGGCTGATAGCCAAGTTCGGTTCCCATGGGGAGGGCCGCAACCGGGACCTTGGGTTCATGTTAAACTACAGGTGACCCCACTACACTAAACACACACACACACACTCACACACACACACTCACACACACTCACAGATAGACAGGCACACACACACACAGACACTCCTACAGACACAAACACACTCCTACAATCCCATATACTCATGCAGACCCTCTCTCATACACAAGCTCTCTCTCATACGCTCACAGATACACACACACGCATCCTCTCACAGACATATGCCTCTTTACACTCACACATACACACACTTTCTCACGGACACTCATACCCCATCTCACACATATACACACACGCACAAGTTTGTGGGGTGAATTTATACTTGCAGAATTACATTTTACTTTGCTCAAAAACTGCATGAATTCATGTGAGATTCTGTAAATCCAGTTTTTAGATTAGAATCAGTCTGAATATTGGGCACAGACAGTCTCACACAGGACACCTCACACCTTCATTATCTGAGCCGACATGTCACCAATTGTTAAAGTTCACTTGAGAATATAAGTTTAAAAAAGTTCTGGGATTTACAAATGAAAGAACTGAAGGCAACATGTTCATTCTAAAAGACGAGAGACTTAACAAACAATCCGGGTCTTTTTCAATCTATAATTTCAATTACATCACACTGTAAACCTTTGCTATAAATTCTGTGTTTTACGATCTTACACTCCACAACCACCTAGAACATAAGAGCATAGAACATTACAGCACAGTACAGGCCCTTCGGCCCTCGATGTTGTGCTGACCTGTCATACCAAACTGAAGCCCATCTAACCTACACTATTCCATGTCCCTCCATATGCTTGTCCAATGACGACTTAAATGTACTTAAAGTTGGCAAATCTACTACCGTTGCAGGCAAAGCATTCAATACCCTTACTACTCTCTGAGTAAAGAAACTACCTCGGACATCTGTCCTATATCTGTCACTCCTCAATTTAAAGCTATGCCCCCTCGTGCTCACCGTCACCATACTTGGAAAAAGGCTCTCCCTCTCCACCCTACCTAACCCTCTAATGATCTTATATGTCTCTATTAAGTCACCTCTCAACCTTCCTCTCTCTAACGAAAACAGCCTCAAGTCTCTCAGCCTTTCCTCGTAAGACCTTCCCTCCATACCAGGCAACATCCTAGTAAATCTCCTCTGTACCCTTTCCAAAGCTTCCACATCCTTCTTATAATGCTGTGACCAGAACTGTACACAATACTCCAAGTGTGGCCGCACAGAGTTTTGTACAGCTGTAGCATAACCTCATGGTTCCGGAACTCGATCCCTCTATTAATAAAAGCTAAAACACTGTATGCCTTCTTAACAACCCTGTCAACCTGGGTGGCAACTTTCAAGGATCTGTGTACCTGGACACCGAGATCTCTCTGCTCATCTACACTACCAAGAATCTTACCATTAGCCCAGTACTTTGCATTCCGGTTACTCCGACCAAAGTGAATCACCTCACACTTGTCCGCATTAACCTCCATTTGCCACCTCTCAGCCCAACTCTGCAGCTAATCTATGTCTCTCTGTAACCTACAACATCCTTCATCACTATCCACAACTCCACCCGACCTTAGTGTCGTCTGCAAATTTACTAACCCACCCTTCTAAGCCCTCACCCAGGTTGTTTATAAAAATGATGAACAGCAGTGGACCCAACACCGACCCTTGCGGTACACCATTAGTAACTGGACTCCAGGATGGACATTTCCCATCAACCACCACCCTCTGTCTTCTTTCAGCAAGCCAATTACTGATCCAAACTGCTATATCTCCCACAATCCCATTCCTCCACATTTTGTACAATAGCCTACTGTGGGGAACCTTATTGAACGCCTCGCTGAAATCCATATACACCACATCAACCGGTTTACTCTCATCTACCTGTTTGGTCACCTTCTCAAAGAACTCAATAAGGTTTTTGAGGCACGACCTACCCTTGACAAAACCGTGCTGACTATCCCTAATCAAATTATTCTTTTCCAGATGATTATAAATCCTACCTTTTATAACTTTTTCCAACACTTTACCAACAACTGAAGTAAGGCTCACTGGTCTATAATTACCAGGGTTGTCTCTACTCCCCTTCTTGAACAGGGGAACCACATTTGCTATCCTACAGTCTTCTGGCACTATTCCTGTAGACAGTGACAATTTAAAGATCAATGCCAAAGGCTCAGCAATCTCCTCCCTGGCTTCTCAGAGGGTCCTAGGATAAATCCCATCAGGCCCAGGGGACTTATCTATTTTCACACTCTGCGGATTTCAAATAGCTCTTCCTTGTGAACATCAACCCCACCTAGTCTAGTAGCCTGTATCTCAGTATTCTCCTCGACAACATTGTCATTTTCTAGAGTGAATACTGTCGAAAAATATTCATTTAGTGCTTCCCCTATCTCCTCTGATTCCACACACAACTTCCCACTACTATCCTTGATTGGCCCTAATCTTCCTCTCGTCATTCTTTTTTTCCTGAATACCTATAGAAAACCCTAGGGTATACCCTGATCCTATTCGCCAACAACTTCTCATGTCTCCTCCTGGCTCTTCTGAGCTCTCTCTTTAGGTCTTTCCTGGCTACCTTGTAACCCTCAAGTGCCCTAACTGAGCCTTCACATCTCATCCTAACATAAGCCTTCTTCTTCCTCTTGACCAGAGATTCCACTTCGTTCGTAAACCATGGCTCCTGTACTCTACAGCTTCCTCCCTGCCTGATAGGTACATACTTATCTAGGACACACAGGAGCTTTTCCTTGAATAAGCTCCACATCTCTAATGTGCCCATCCCCTGCAGTTTCCTTCCCCATCCTATGCTTCCTAAATCTTGCCTAATCGCATTGTAATTGCCTTTCCCCCCAGCTGTAACTCTTGCCCAGTGGTATGCACCTATCCCTTTCTATCATTAAAGTAAACATAACAGAATTGTGATCACTATCACCAAAGTGCTCACCTACTTCCAAGTCTAACACCTGGCCAGGCTCATTACCCAGTACCAAATCTCATGTGGTTTCACCCGTGGTTGGCCTGTCTACATACTGTGTCAGGAAGCCCTCCTGCACACACTGGACAAAAACTGACCCATTTATAGTACTCGTACTATAGTGTTCCCAGTCAATATTTGGAAAGTTGAGTCCCCCATGACAACTCCCTGTCTCTCTCACTCCTATCGAGAATCATCTTTGCTATCCTTTCCTCTACATCTCTGGAACTATTCGGAGGCCTATAGAAAACTCCCAACAGGGTGACCTCTCCTTTCATGTATCTAACTTCAGCCCATACTATCTCAGTTGACGAGTCCCCAAGCATCCTTTCTGCAACTGTAACACTGTCCTTGACCAACAATGCCACACCTCCCCCTCTTTTACCATCTTCTCTGTTCTTACTGAAACATCTGAATCCTGGAACCTGCAACAACCATTCCTGTCCCTGCTCTATCCATGTCTCCGAAATGGCCCAACATCGAAGTCCCAGGTACCATCCCATGCTGCAAGGTCACCCACCTTATTCCGGATGCTCCTGGCGTCAAAGTCAACACACTTCAAACCAACGTCTTGCTTGCTGGTGCCATGTCCCGTCCCTGAAGCTTGATTTCGGACCTCCCTACTCTCAACCTTTTCTATACTCGGACTGCAATTTTGGGTCCCCCCCCCGCTGCTGGATTAGTTTAACCCACCCAATAGCCTTAGCGAATGTCCCCCCCAGGATATTGGTACCCCTCCGGCTCAGGTGGAGACCATCCTGATTGTAGAGGTCCCACCTACCCCAGAAAGTGTCCCACCTTCCCTGATTAAGGAACGGCGCTCCGAAAGCTAGTGTTCCAAATAAACCTGTTGGACTAGAACCTGGTGTTGTGTGATTTTTAACTTTAGGGAGAAAGTGAGGTCTGCAGATGCTGGAGATCAGAGCTGAAAATGTGTTGCTGGAAAAGCGCAGCAGGTCAGGCAGCATCCAAGGGGCAGGGCTAATGCCCAAAACGTCGACTCTCCTGCTCTTTGGATGCTGCCTGACCTGCTGCGCTTTTCCAGCAATACATTTTCAGCTCTGATTTTTAACTTTGTCCACCCCAGCCCAACACCAGCATCTCCAAACAGTTTAGATCCAAATGCACTATGTTCTTAGCGCAGTCACACTTTGAAATGCAGAGAGTGTGTTTCCTGCCCTGCAAATTCTCTTAAGCAGTGATGTGAGGGGACAAACTGAAAATTCAGGAAGGAAGTTGAAGGGAAAGTGAGAATAAGAGAAGTTAAGAAAATCACAGAATCAACGGAGCAGAAAACTCAAGAAGGGATCATACAGTATGGTCAAGTGAAATAGGGATTGATAGGAAGGGTGAGAGGAGTAACAAATTAAAATTTTTATGTATGAATGCACGAAGCATAAGAAAGCTGCTGTCCCAGCACCGAACCTTGTGGTATCCCACTGGTCACCGCCTGCCATTATGAAAGGGACCCCGTTTATCACTACTCTTTGTTCCTGTCAGCCAGCCAATTTGCAATCCAAGTCAGTATTTTGCCCCCAATGCCATGTCCCTAATTTTGCTCACTAATCTTGTATGTGGGACTTTATCAAAGGCTTTCTGAAAGTCCAGGTATACTACACCCACTGGCTCTCCCTTGTCTATCTTCATAATTACATCCTCAAAAATTTCCAGAAGTTCAGTCCAGCACAATTTCCCTTTCGTAAATCCATGCTGACTCTGACCAATCCTGTTACTGCTATCCAAATGAGTCGTAATTTCATCTTTTATAATTGACTCCAGCATCTTTTCCACCATTCATGTCAGGCTAACTAGTCTATAATTCCCTGTTTTCTCTCTCCCTCATTTCCTGAAAAATGGGAAACATTAGTCACCCTCCAATCTGCAGGAACTGATCCTGAATCTATAGAACATTGGAAAATGATTCCAATGCGTCCACGATTTCTAGAGCCACGTCCTTCAGTACCCTGGGATGCATACCATCAGGTCCTGGGGACTTATCAGCCTTCAGACCTAACAGTCTCTCCAACACCATTCCCTGCCTAATATAAATTCCCTTCAGTCTATCCACTACTCGAGGTCCTTCAGCCACTATTACATCTGGGAGATTGCTTGTGCCTTTCCCAGTGAAGACAGATCCAAAGTATCTATTCAGCTCTTCCACCATTTATTGTTCCCCCTAATAAATTCACCCGTTTCTGTCTTCAAGGGCCCAATTTTAATCTTAACCATTTTTTTCTTTTCACATACCTAAAAAAAGCTTTTACGACCCTCCTTTATATTTTTGAACAGTTAGCTTTTGAATTGGCTGGCTGACAGGAAGCAGAGAGTAGTGATCAACAGGTCCCTTTCGGAATGGCAGGCGGTGACCAGTGGGATACCACAAGGTTCGGTGCTGGGACAGCAGCTGTTTACAACACACATCAATGAAATAGATGAAGGCATTAAAAGTAATATTAGCAAATTTGCTGATGACACAAAGCTGGGCAGCAGGGTGAAATGTGAGGAGGATGTTCTGAGAATTCAGCGTGACTTGGACAGACTAGGTGAGTAGATGCATGGCAGATGCAGTTTGATGTGGATAAATGTGTGGTTATCCACTCTGGTAGCAAAAACAAGGAAGAAGATTATTACCTAAATGGAGTCAAGTTAGGTAAAGGGGCAGTACAACGAGATCTAGGTGTTCTTGTACATCAGTCAATGAAAGCAAGCATGCAGGTACAGCAGGCAGTGAAGAAAGCTAATGGCTTGCTGGCCTTCATAACAAGAGGAATTGAGTATAGGAGCAAAAAGGTCCTTCTGCAGCTGTACAGGGCCCTGGTGAGACCACACCTGGAGTATTGCGTGCAGTTTTGGTCTCCAAATTTAAGGACGGACATTCTGGCTATTGAGGGAGTGCAGCGTAGGTTCACGAGGTCAATTCCCGGAATGGCGGGACTATCATATGTTGAAAGACTGGAGCGACTGGGCTTGTATACACTTGGCTTTAGAAGGCTGAGAGGGGATCTGATTGAGACATCTAAGATTAATAAAGGATTGCACATTCTGGAGGCAGGAAGCATGTTTCCGCTGATGGGTGGGTCCAGAACTAGAGGACACAGTTTAAAAATAAGGGGTAGGCCACTTAGAACAGAATTGAGGAGAAACCTCTTCACCCAGAGAGTGGTGGGTGTATGGAACACTCTGCCCCAGAAGGCTGTGCAGGCCAAGTCCCTGGATACTTTCAAGAAAGAGATGGATAGAGTTCTTAAAGATCGTGGGATCAAGGGTGATGGGGATAAGGCAGGAACAGGATACTGATTGTGGGTGATCAGCCATGATCATAATGAATGGTGGTGCTGGCTCGAAGGGCCGAATGGCCTACTCCTGCACCTATTGTCTATTGACCTGAAAATGGTATATTTCTACGTTTGTTGCAATAAATATTGGCTCAGATGCTGGAGTGAACTGTTTTTCTCTTTAGGTGCAACACTTCCTTAAACATGGCCCTGAAACACTGTCTCTGAGTTTGGACTCAATGTTTGAACCCATAACTGTTGGACTCAGATGTCATGATATGGGGGTGCCAATGTAGAACTAGGGTGGGAATGAAAATAACTCTGACCTCCAACATTTGCAGTCCTCACTATCTCCCAGTGGACTGGGGTGGACCAAGTTAAAAATCACACAACACCAGGCTATTAGTCCAACAGGTTTATTTGGAAGCATTAGCTTTCAGGGCGCTGCTCCTTCATCAGGTAACTAGTGGGGCAGGATCAGAAGACATAGAATTTATAGCAAAAGATCACAGTGTCATGCAATTAAAACATTATATTGAGCAAACCTAGATGACTGTTAAGTCTTTTATCTTTTAGAATAGGTTGCAGGTTTAAGTTCACTAATATGTAAATCCCAGAACATATTTTAAGACACAATCACGAGATAACAAGGTTTTATAAAATAAAGGTTAAAAATAGACTATAGCCTGTAGTTGTGTGATTTTTAACTTTGTCCAACCCAGTCCAAAACTGGCACCTCAACATCATACAATTGGTGGCATCTCAACTCAGGCAATGTATTAAATGTGTGAGGTTCGAGTCTGTCTGGATCCTGACCTTGAGTTAGACCGGTTCTATTTCCAAAGTAGAAATTTGTACAATATTATGTAGATTGTTTTTAAATGTGACCTTACAGAATGTCTGCAGTAGTGAGTTCTTTCTTTTTTATATGTAATATATCTTTTTAAGATAAAATAGATATTTAAATATTACAACAAATACAAAACAATGCAATTCAAAACAGTACAAAAATAGTCCAAAACTAAACCCAAATAATAAGAAAATCCCCAACCCACCCTCCCATACGAATGTATAAACATATACAGAGAAGTCTAAAATTAAACAAAAACTGAACTAGCTATTTAACTAAATAAATAAATACCTAACAACAAACAAATAAATAGTAATAACTCAGCCCAGCCAAACAAAACACTCATACATTCACAGTTCCTCCTCCTTGGATATTGGACTCATGAAACACAATCGTTACGGCTATATAAAAGCCCGTGTTAGTGTGGCAGATAAATCTGTGTCCCAGTATTTCAAAAAGGGTTGCCATGTCTTGTAAAAATTCTCAGTTGTGTGGTGTACCATAATTGTGAGAAAATCCAGGGGAACATGCTCCATAACAATCTTCCGCCAACCCGACAGGCCTGGGGAGGTTTCAGATATCCAACCTAGCAAGATATTCTTCCTTGCACAGAATGTAAGAATATTGAAAAGTTTTATGCCCGAAACATCGTTTTGCTGCTCCTCGGATGCTGCCTGAACTGCTGTGCTCTTCCAGCACCACTAGTCCAGATATTGAAAAGTTTTGCCTTATGCGAGTCTGCAGGAAATACAATGGGTAGGCCCAAAAGGAGAGAAATAGGGTCCTTCTCCACCCCTCCACCTAAAATCCTCTCCATTGCACCCACCACAGCGCTCCAATATGTTTGAAGCCTGTCACAAGACCAAAGACGATGGGTAAGAGTGCCCCTGCAGACCTTGCACTTGGGACATGCTGGAGATACTCCTGGTTTAAATTTTGACAAACATTCTGAGGCTAAGTGGACCCTGTGGAGAATCTTCAACTGTAAAGCATGGGTCCTATTGCAAATTGATACCTTCCTTGTATTCTCCCAAATATCCTCCCATGCCTCTGAAGAAACTTCAAAACACCCAGCTCTCTCTCCCACATCTTGCAGAGTCGATCAGACTCATCTGAGGTGGCACCCCCCAATTGGTGATATAAAGTACTGACAGAGAGTGTCCTTTTAGCCCTTAGTACCCTCCTCCCATGTCAGACTTGTCGGGATCAGTCAAAAGTATGGTCTTTTTTTTGAATAAAATCCCTGACTTGAAAGAAACAAAAGTGGTCTCTATTCGGTAACTCGTACTTCCATACTAACTGATCGAAGGACATCATTACATCTCCCTCAAATTAATCACCCATGCAAGATACACCCCTAGCTGCCTAATGTTTAAATCCTGAATCTATCATACCCAGTTGAAAACCCGACATACCCACTAAAGGTGTAAACAAAGATATTTTGCCAATATTACCTTCCCTCTGCCGAATTGCCCTCCATGCTTCAACAGTATTGATGACTATTGGGTTATGGCAATATTCCCTAACTGTCCTCACCTTGTCTAAAAACAGCAAACTTGGTAAGGGGGAACCTTTACTGGGAGACTTCAATATCTAGCCATATTGAAACAGGGTCCCCACAAACCCAATCACTCACGTAGGTCAAAAGCGAGCTTAATTGATAATTTTTAATGTCCAGAAGGTCTACTCCCCCCAATCTGTGAGGCAATTGCAGTTTGGCTAATTTAATGAGGGGCCGTTTACGGTGCCAGATGAAGAGCTGAACCAACCGTTCAGTCTCCTGAGTGTTTATTGAAAACCAGGGGAGCATCCGTATAGGGGATAGCAAACGAGGGAGAATATTCATCTTAATAAGCGCTATCTGACCCAACCATGAGACTGGAAGTGCCTCCCATCTTTGGAGATCTTGTTCAATTTTTTCAAATAATTGAGTAAAATTGGCTTTGAACAGCCAATCCAGAATTGGAGTAAAGAATATGCCCCAATACACAAAACCCCCCCTGTGACCACCTAAATGGGAATCTATAGTTACTCTCAAGAGCCAACTCTTTTGTAAGACCACCCATAGGCATAACCTCTGATTTAGCAAAATTAATCTTATACCCTGAAAAGTGCCAAATGCGTGTATGCATTGTATCAGGCAAGGCACTGAGACTGCTGGATTTGTCAAGAAAATTAGAACATTGTCTGCATTCAGCAAGACCTTATGTAATTTTGACCCCACTTCTGGAGCCGATATATTGAGATCCCTACGAATGGCCTCTGCCAATGGTTCAATCACCAACATAAAAAGTAATGGTGAAAGGGGATAGCCCTGCCGGCTGCCCCTAGAAATATTAACATTGTTTGATCATGCCCCGTTGGTAATGACCGCCATGAGAGGTACACTGTAGAGAACCTTTACCCATCTTATGAAAACTTCGCCCAGACCAAACCGGTCTAGAGTATAGAAAAGGTACAGCCACTGAGCTCGGTCAAATGCCTTCTCTGCATCTAAAGAAATCACCAATCCCTGTATTGACTGCTGTTGGCGTGCTTGAATTACATTAAGCAGCCTCCTAACATTATTGCAGCATTTGCGACCCTTTATGAAGCCCGTCTGATCCTCTTTAGTAATAGAAGGTAACACAGTCTCCAGCCTTAACGCGAGAGCCTTAGAGAGGATCTTAAAGTCACATTTATGAGCGAGATGGGCCTGTATGAAGCACAGTCTTCCGGATCCTTCCCTTTTTTAAGGATCAGTGAAATATTGGCCTCTATCAGAGATGGTGGGACACAATCATGACTGTATGAATCATTAAACATATTCAGCATCGGGCCTGACAGGAAACTTATAAATTCCTTATAGAATTCACTGGGAAGTCCATCAGGACCGGGTGCCTTTCCACTCTGAAGCTGCCTCACAGCTTCCTGCACTTCTTGCTCTGATAATGGGGCATTGAGAAAGGACTGCTGTTCGGGAGTCACACCCAGGAGCTTCAGATCCCTAAAAACGGATTCCATTTTGGCCGGCCCCTCCTCACAATTCTCAGACTGATATAACTTAGAGTAGAATCTCTGGAACGCCACATTAATCTTTTTAGAATCACATGTTAGGTTCCCAGACTCTTCCCTAATCGCTGCAATGGTTTGTGGGGCACTTACTCTTTCTGGCAAGGTATGCTAAGTATTTGCCTGGCTTATCAACATGTTCATATAACCTTTGCTTTGCAAAAGCCAGCTCCTTCTTTGCCGTCTGCATGAGCACGGAATTTAGTGTAGACCGCAGTGTCACAATCCTCTGTAGTTTGACCAATGAGGGATTGTCAAAATAGGCCTTCTCGGCTGCCTTCAACTGTGCTCCAAGGAGACGTTGCTGCTCACCCTTCTGCCACTTCCTACTGGTGGAATATGAAATAACTAACCCCCTGGCATAAGCTTTGGCAGTTTCCCAGAGAACAGATGAGCTATCAACCGAGCCTATGTTGATATCTAGGAATGCCCGAAATTCCCTAGAGAAATACTCCACAAACTTACTGTCCATGAGAATAAAGGGGTCCATTCGCCAGTACCTTGAATCCACTGTAACATCCTTAATTTTAACCATAAGGTACACTGGAGCATGATCAGAGATGACAATGTTACCAATCATACAGGATGCCACCAGATCCAGGGTTATGCAGGGGTCAGAAAAAAATCAATCCTTGTGTGACATCTCTGCGGATTGGAGAAAAACGTGAAATCCCTACCTGTGGGGTGGATACACCTCCAGATGTCCACCAACCCTAACTCCCCACACAGACCCACTAACTATTTAGTTTGTGCAGAGGGTATTGAGGGACCTTTAGGCAAACTGTTAACTGTGGGATCCATGAGGCAGTTAACATCTCCCCCTGTGATGATGTGCGAGACTTGAGTCTTATCACTTTAGATAAAGCATCTACCAAGAATTTAAGAGGATGAGCTGGGGGACAATAAACATTTGAAACACCATATTCTTCCCCATTTATCAAGGCTTTAAGAATTACAAACCTCCCGTATGTGTCTTTAACACATTCCAACAATTTAAATGAGAGATTTTTCCTAACCAATATAGCCACTCCCCTACTTCTTGTATTAAGTGATGAAAAATAAACTCGGTCAAAGCCATTCTGCTATAATTTCAGGTGTTCCTTGTCATCCAAATGTGTCTCCTGTGACAAAGCAATATCCACCTTCTCCTTTCTAAGACTCAAGAGTACCTTCTTCCTCTTAATTGGTGAGTGACTTCCCTTGATATTCCAGGTACACCATTTAATCAAATCATTAGCCATAATCTTCTGCAATTACATTTAAATTCCAGAGAGGAGGAACCCGAACCACAAATTGCTGAACCTTAATGTTGCATGGTCCACCAAATATAAAAACTACATAAACTAAAACCACAACATTTAACAGAAATACAATATTATTAAAAATACAAAACAACAAAAACCAGAAAACAAACCAATATATAAAGCGCCAATAACGCTGAGTAGGGGAACTCACCCCCCCCCACCCAGAGGGGTTATCTACTCTTCCCGAACTGCCCATAAATAGGCATCTAACCATCTCAACCACCTTCACTTCTCCCAGCTAGAGCTGCATCGCAAGCACAAGCTAAAAAGACTAAACACCCCATAGGATATCAATATGAATAAAAAAACATTCTTTTATAAGAAAAAAGGGGGAATAAATACCCCACCCATCGTTTGGTATGTCCTAACTTAGAAATTTAAAATGTACATCTTAACCACCGCCAGACATAGTCTGAACCAAATTATTATCAATAAAGGAAAAAAAAGGGAAAAACAAAGCTCCAACCGGATTTCCTCCATTTCTGTTACAGAATGATAAACACATACCCAAGCAACAATATTTATACATACTACAATTGTTTAAATTAGGTTAGTTTGTCCACAAAGTCTCTTGCCTTCTCCGATGTGTCAAAGAGATGCATGGACCCATCTAAGGTGATCGGAAGCACTGCCGGATATCTCAGCAAGAATCCCAAGCTCCTTCAATCTTCTCTTGACACCATCATACGATTTTCGTTTCTGGATCACTGCCGCTGAAAAGTCCTGAGAAAACATGATCTTAGATCACTCAGGGCCCTTGGATCCTTCCCCTGGAGTCTGGGAGCCTTCATGACTCTCTCCTTATCCCGGTAATGATGGAACTGCACCAGGAAAGGACGAGGGGGTTGACCCAGACCCGACCTCCGCGCTGCAGCCCGGTGAGCCCTCTCTATCTTCAATCCTCTCAGGCCAGTCTCCAAGTCAAGGAATTTCGGCAACCAATCCTCAACAAATTCCGCAGGCCGCTCACCTGCCTTACCCTCAGGCAGACCAATGATCTGAGTGTTTTTTCTCCTGCCTCTGTTTTCATCCACTCGGTCACTCAAATTACGAACCTGCATCTTCAGGGCTTGGATCTTATCCTTGAATGAACTGGCATCAGCTTCCACCGCTGTGACCCTGTGCTCCACCTCATCCGTCCTCTTCTCCAGGTCTCCCAGCTGCTGCTCATGCTTCTGCAGCATGAGAGAGACTGGAGCCAGCTTCTCTTCAATCTGTTTCCCCAACACCTCGCGGGATTTCGAGAGCTGGTTCACCAGGTCCTGGAGAGTAATCGGCTCTGAGGCTGCTGCAGGCTGAGCTGCAGGCCCGACCTCGGTTGCTCCTCCTCCCTTTTTAGGCATTTCTGGACAGCTGAAAATACAGGTAAGTCAATTTTTAAATATTTCTTGGGGCTCCACAATCTTTCCAATGCCCCAAGAAATCCTGATGACCTGGGTTGGGCAGGTTAAAGGACCGTCCTGCTCCCACTGTGATGAGACGCTTTGCAGTATGATCTTCCCAGATCACCGCCATCTTGGATCCCTCAGAGTGGGTTCTTTCTTGATTGTATGTTTTATTGAGATATGTCTCTTGATTAAACTTAAAAATATAAGCCATAAGAATTAAGTTAGCCTGGAGCAGTGCTTTGTCGAGGAAGAAGACAGTGCTATTTTCTGGGTCTGTAGATTGGAAGAAGCAAAAATGGCCTTTAATAGAGTGATATGTACTTCTTGTCAGATGTGGGAGTTTAAAGAGAGTTTAAGGGTTACTGCGGATTATATCTGCTATAAATGCTGCTGGCTGCAAATCTTATCAGATTGAATTGATCAGTTGGAGAGACAGTTAGAAGCGATGAGGAAATTGCAATAGCAACAGTATGTGATGGATGGTAGTTATAGGAAGGGGGGGGAAGTCTCAGATACAGTCACATAGATGGGTTAAGTCCAGGAAGGGTAAGAGAGGTAGGCAGCTAGTGCAGGAGTCTTTTGTGGATATGAAAATGTGTTGCTGGAAAAACACAGCAGGCCAGGCAGCATCCAAGGAACAGGAAATTCGACGTTTCGGGCATAAGCCCTTCATCAGGAAAGGGCTTCATCAGGGCTTATGCCCGAAACGTTGAATTTCCTGTTCCTTGGATGCTGCCTGACCTGCTGCGCTTTTCCAGCAACACATTTTCAGCTCTGATCTCCAGCATCTGCAGACCTCACTTTCTCCTCTTTTGTGGATATATCCATTTCAAACAGATATGCTGTTTTGGAAAATGTAGGGGGTGATGTGCCTGAGAAGGGCTCATGCCCGAAACGTTGATTCTCCTGCTCCTTGGATGCTGCCTGACCTGCTGCGCTTTTCCAGCAACACATTCTCAGCTCTGATCTCCAGCATCTGCAGTCCTCACTTTCTCCTGAATTGGAAGTCCTGTCTTGCTGAGTTGAGGGTTGGAGAAATTTGCCCAATCGATTAGAGATCACAAAACACAGCTCGAAGTGAAATTGACAAACAGTTTATTGCAAGCGGTATGGCTGGAGGAGAAACTGACTCGGCTGAAACAGAACTGACAGTGTGCACAGGTCGGTCAGATTTCTATTCCCAGAGCTGAGGATGAGACCAGTTTTATAGTAATGCTGCACAATGACACTGAGTAAGAAATGGGAAACTACAATGTTTCTGGAAATGGAGTAATTTAGTTACAAGGATGCTCATTGGAAAACACTTTAATCGGATGAACGTCCAGTTCCTTCACACAATGCAACATCCCGACAGTATCATGGTTCCACTCATCTCCACAGGTAGGTGTTAACGTCTCTTCTAAAGTGGTGAGGTGCTTCCATTGTCCTGTTCCTGGAACATGTCCTTTGCTGGTGTCTGTCCTCTTTGTGTGGCTTTGGTATTGCTGGGTTGTGAAACTGCCCGTGGGGCTTCGACATAGCTGCGGTGCTCTGTCATGTCCATGGGAGCTGACCGTGTATTCCCTTATCTGCCTGCTGTCTGATCCAGCTTGTGAGCTGCTCGGGAATTCTGGGTGTTCTGGTACAGTTGGGCCAATTTTGCTCTTGTGGGCCTATCGTGGGTTAGCGAGTCTTTTCCCACAGTGAGACTGAGAGGGCTGCCTGTTTTTAGTGTGGCTTTCAGAAGAAGCAGGAGAGGGAGAGGGAGGAGGGGAAGTGTAGGTGTGGGAAAACATCGCTGCAGTGAGTGAGCAGATCCTGTCCTGTTGCTGACAAACATCCTCTCCGAGTTTGCAGAGTGATTCCTGTGAGAATGTCACAATGTTAAGTCACGCTCCTGCTTTATTGTTGTGGATATACAGATGAACCGTGCATTTCCAAACAGGATGGGCAGGAGCTGTTTCGTTTGGATAACTGATTCTTCGGATAATCGATTTGACCTTACACAAGGGACGCCATACTGATCTAACGCTGCGCTCCCCCGGAGAGTTGGTTTAAATCGATAATTTTGATGAGTCTGCTATTTAAACAAACCAGTCTTTGCATTCTGCAAATTGCAGGTTAAACTGAGAAAGATTAAATCCGTACCGTCACATAAATACTGTGTATGAAATCCTTGCATTAAACAAGGTCCAGAACAGCTTCTACGATTGCAAGAGCATTTGTCATTTCCTGGGAACTCAGTCGCGCAACAGAAAGACAAAAGCACCACCTCGTGTATGCGTTTACATTCTCAGGCATTTTTTCCATGAACGGCCCAGTAAAGTGATGGGAATACTGTAAACCACTTACTTTTGCAAAGGGCTGTGTAACTAACCCTTACCTAAAAGATACCCAGTCACTGCTGGTGTTTTTTTCTGTTTTTGCCAGCGTTTTCACATCTTCTTCAGTACTGGTGAGTCCAATACACTTACCTCTTCGATGTAACGTTTTTGCGGGGAGTTGTAATCTTCTTCTTCAAGACAATCCGAAATTTGGATAATCGATATTCAGAGAATCGAGGTTCCTCTGTACTCTGCAATCCAGCCCCATGTCACCCTCCCTTCCCTCTCTGGGTCTGGCACCGGGTAACTGTGGTTAGTTGCTGCCCCAAGCCCCGATCTGAGCGCCTCACTGTCAGTTGTGAGCCAGAGTCAGAAAGGGTGACACTCGGAAAGCACAGCAGGTCAGGCAGCATCTGAGAAGCAGGAGAGTCGACGTTTCAGACATCAGCCCTTCATCAGGAAGGTGGGGGGTGGGGTAGTGGGGAGGAGCCCATGGGGCTGAGAGATAAATTGGAGGGGGACTGGGGCTGGAGTGGGGGAGGTTGCTGCAAAAGCAAGAGGTAGATGCAGGTGGGGAATGATGGTGATTGGTCAGAGCAGAGGGTGGAGCAGATAGGTGGGAAGGAAGATGGATATGTTGGATTATTCAAGATGGCGGTGCTGAGTTGGAGGGTTGGATCTGGGATGAGGTGGGGGGGTAGGGGAGATGAGGGAACTGATGAAAGCGACATTGCGGCTGTGTGGTTGGAGACTCCCAAGGCGGAAGATGAGGCGTTCTTCCTCCAGGCGTGAGGTGGTTTGGATTGGCCGGTGGAGGAGGCCAAGGACTTGCATGTCATTGGCAGAGTTGGAGGGGGAGTTGGAGCGGGCAGCCACAGGGCGGTGGGGCTGTTGGGTGCGTGTGTCCCGGCCATGTTCTCTGAAACGTCCCTCAAGTTGTGGTCCTTAACCGAGTCAGGTGGAGTGACATTGAAGGAGAGGGTGCGTTGGCAGTGGGACTAAGGCAATCAGAGGGACCTCCCGATGAATGCGGATGGGGTGGTTATCCAGAAGAGTGGCTGTAACCCAAGGAACATTGACCAACCATTGATATTGGCCATGGGCACCAGTCAGTTGAGGGATGGTTTGTGTCGGTTACTTGGAGACTGTTGCTGGGGATATCAGTCAGTTCGAGGGGTATCCTGTACTCCCCTCATGCACAGACATTTCAGCAATCACTGCTGTACTGATTATTTATTGAGCTTCCACCCTGGGTTACACAGGGGCTCAGTGGTTAGCCCCACTGCCTCACAGCACCAAGGAGCCGGGTTGAATCCCAACCTCAGGTGACTGTCTTTGTGGAGTTTGCCCATTTGCCCTATGCCTTTGTGTGGGTTTCCCCCCACAGCCCAATGATGTACAGGTTAAGCCTTGCTATGTTGCCATGCAGTGTCCAGGGATGTTTAGGCTGGGTGGATTAGCTGTGGGAAATGCAGGAGATAGGGTGGAATGCTAGGGTTGGTATGGACGGGAATGGGAAGATGTATGATTCCATACTGCAGGGATTCTGTGATTTTCTCCCACCTCCCTTGGCACTGAGCTGTTTGAATCTGTCACAGCCTGGTCTGTAATATCTAAAAAAGTGGCCAGGACAGGGGGAGGCTGATGTATAGATAGATGAAGCAGACAAGGTTTTAATTTATCCCTTTTCAGACAAGACGGAATTTTCCCTCTCTGTAATTTTTGGAAGTGGTCATGGTATATCTGACAGCTGCAAATTACTGATGAAGGGCTTTTGCCCGAAATGTCGACTTTCCTGCTCCTTGGATGCAGCCTGACCTGCTGTGCTTTTCCAGCACCACTCTGATCTAAACTCTGGTTTCCAGCATCTGCAGTCTTCACTTTCACTGAGCTGCAGTCTACACAGAGTCCTAGAGTCACAGCACAGTCAGTCCGACTCATCCATGCCAACCAGATCTCCGAAACCAATCTAGTCCCACCAGCCATCCCTCCAAACCCTTCCTATTCATATATCCATCCAAATGCCTTTTAAATGTTGCAATTGTACCAGCCTCCACCACTTCCTCTGGCAGCCTATTCCATACACGTCCCACTCTCTGGGTGAAAACGTTGCCCCTTAGGTCCCTTTTATATATCTTTCCCTTCTCACGCTCTAGTTCCCCCACCCCAGGGAAAAGACTTTGTCTATTTATCCTATCCATGCCCTACATGATTTTATAAACCACTATAAGGTTACCCCTCAGCCTCCGATGCTCCAGGGAAAACAGCCCATGCTTGTTCAGCCTCTCCCTATAGCTCAAATCCTTCAACCCTGACAACATCCCTGTAAATCTTTTGTGAATACCTGCAGGTTTTACAACATCTTCTAGTCTAGTTGCCCAAGCCAGAGGTGCTTAGCGACTCAGTGGTTAGCACTGCAACCTCACAGCACCAGGGACCCAGGTTCGATTCCTGCTTTGTGTGACTGCCTGTGTGAAGTTTGCACATTCTCTCTGTGTCTGTGTGGGTTTCCTCTGGGTGCTCCAGTTTCCTCCCACAGTCCAAGATGTGTAGGTTAGGGTGGATTAGCCATTGCTAAATTGCCTGTAGCGTTAGGTGCATTAGTCAGAGGGAAATGGGTCTGGGTGGGTTACTCTTCGAAGGGTCACCATGGAATTGTTGGGCCGAAGGGCCTGCTATCACACTGTAGGCAATCTAATCTTTAAAACAATCTCAATTGAGAGTGTGTTGCTGGAAAAGCCACAGAGGATCAGGCAGCATCCGAGGAGCAGGAAAATCGATGTTTTGGGCCGGAGCCCTTCATCAGGAATGACTTTTTAAAATTACAGACCATTTCTCACATTATCCTCAGAAACTGGAGCTGAGTTGCACTGAAAGAAATGAATCCACCAGCTTGCTCCATTTCAGCCTTACGTACCACTCAATCTCAATCAACAATGAGCTCTTGGATTGACACATCAAACACAGATTACCTGAAGCCAGGTTTCTTCAGATGGCTGTTTGCAATTCAGGGAGTGTGTGTTGTGTGGTTTTGTTTGTTATTGAGCTGAGCTTAGGGGACGCTGCCTTTTGAAGGAGAATTGCTTCAGCGATGTTGTCAGCACTTTGCAAAGCATGCTGAGCAGGCAGTGGGGAAGGAGCGATAAAAGCACCAGCTCCCATGACCCATGGAGAAGAATGACAGGAAGAGCCTTATCGAGCGGAGACATCAAGAGTGCCAAAAATGTGACCGAGGAAGATAAAGAGCTTTCAGAAAGACGGTCAGAATCTGGGAAAGGCAGAGATTAAAGCTCTTAACCCTCAAACACATGGGCTTTGGAGGATAGAACATGACTGTGTGCACGGTCGGTGGATTGGGTGCATAGGCCGTGGAATTTTTATAGAATTCCAACAGTGTGAAAACAGGCCCTTCAGCCCAACAAGTCCACACCGATCCACAGAAGAGCAACCCACTCAGACCCATTCCCCTACATTTAACTGCTGACTAATGCACCTAACCGACGCATCTGTAGGCAATTCAGGACATCCAATCCACCCTAGCCTACACATTTTTGGAGGAAACCCATGCAGACACAGGGAGAACATGCAAATCCCACACGGGGGTTACCTAAGGCTAGGGTTGACCCTGGGTCCCTGGCACTGTAAGGCAGCAGCGCTAACCACTGAGCCACTGTGACACTCGCACGATAGGGTTAGCAGCCAATCCCCTTGGTCTGTGCCTGATTTGTAAATTCCCGAATCCTGACTGGAAATGGCAGGGGTGAGCAATGGAGCCATTGCATTTAAATCGTGGTCTCAGGATTAGGGCTCGATCATTCAAAATAGCAAATTATTGTCACATGTATGTTTACAACAAAAAAACAGCGATAAAGTTGATGAGTGCTTAACTTAATGACAGAAGTCGTAAGTGAGAAAAAAAAAGAAGCAAAAGTTCATCATAGTTCAAGTAACGGCTCCTGGGTTTGAGGTAAGCTGAAGATCAGGCAGAGACTACCAAGCCACACCAAAATGACATTTCCATGCTGGGACTAGGCCTCCTTGTTGGGAATACACCTCCTTGCTGCGACTTGACGTCCTTCCTGGGACTGGACCTCTGAGCTGGGATTAGACCTCTGTGCTGGGACTAGGCCTCCAAACTGGAACTCGGCCTCAATGCTGGGGACTAGACCCCTATGCTGGGACTAGGCCTCCAAGCTGGGGACTAGACCTCCATGCTGGGGACGAGACCTCCGAGCTGGAACTAGACCTCCGAGCTGGGACTAGGCCTCCGAGCTGGAACTAGGCCTCCATGCTGGGACTAGACCTCCGAGCTGGGACTAGGCCTCCAAGCTGGGGACTAGACCTCCATGCTGGGGACGAGACCTCCGAGCTGGGACTAGACCTCTGAGCTGGGACTAGACCTCCGAGCTGGAGACTAGACCTACGAGCTGGAACTAGACCTCCGAGCTGGGACTAGGCCTCCGAGCTGGGACTAGGCCTCCGAGCTGGGACTAGACCTCCATGCTGGGGACGAGACCTCCGAGCTGGAACTAGACCTCCGAGCTGGGACTAGGCCTCCGAGCTGGAACTAGGCCTCCATGCTGGGACTAGACCTCCGAGCTGGGACTAGGCCTCCAAGCTGGGGACTAGACCTCCATGCTGGGGACGAGACCTCCGAGCTGGGACTAGACCTCTGAGCTGGGACTCGACCTCCGAGCTGGGACTAGGCCTCCGAGCTGGGACTAGGCCTCCGAGCTGGGACTAGACCTCTGAGCTGGGACTAGACCTCTGAGCTGGGACTAGACCTCCGAGCTGGAACTAGGCCTCCGAGCTGGGACTAGACCTCTGAGCTGGGACTAGGCCTCTGAGCTGGGACTAGGCCTCTGAGCTGGGACTAGACTGCCGTGCTGGGCCATTGGAATATTCTGAAGCCACCTCCAAAATAAAGACGAGACCTCCTCACCAGGCCGAGACCACCCCCTCCTGGACAAGACCACCACACTGGGAGACCTCCTCGCCAGGCCTACACCACCAGTCGGGGTTGCTGGAAACCACCTCGTCAGCAGGCCTGGGCCGGGAGAAGATGCCTCCTGCCGAGGTCACTAGAAGAAGGTAAAGTCCCATAATAAATGGAAACATTTGAAACAAAAATAGAAGAACAAAGTGGACAAGTCGATGGGCTGAGAGTCCACACATTCCACTACCACTGTTCCACCATCTTGAACAAAAATTGAAGACTGCTTCAGGATAAATGGCCACCCAAAGGAACGAGTCTGTAGAATTTCACCCCAAGTTTCTGGTTGAGGATGTTCCCCTATTGAATGTATCTCATGCAGGTTTATGGTCTCTTTGGCAATTAAAGAATACAGGGAGCGGGCAAGCAAAGAAGAGCAGAGATATTTTCTCATCAACCAATGTTAGATGCCTGATCTCTGAAACAGTGGGCTCAGAGATACGGACTTTACCGCTGTACTGTGATAGCCTCTTGCAGGGTAGAGATATTTTCTGATCAGTCTGTTTGGAGATCTTAAGGCATCCTGCTGGAACAAGTGGGATTTGAGCTCAGGCCTCCTGGCTCAGAGATAGGGACAGTACCACTGCACGACAAGAGCCTGCACAGCAAAATGGGGGAGATTTTTGTGTTGTTAGCACCAAAATGGAGTCGAAGCCTCCAGTACTTTATGAAGTGAACTGCTTAAAAAAAAAGATTTGGAGAGGCCGGTGTTGGACTGGGGTGGGACAAAGTTAAAAATCACACAACACCAGGTTATAGTCCAACAGGTTTATTTGGAACCTGCTCTCTGATGAACTTGGTTAAATAAAAACTGACAGAGAAAATTCCTCAGGACGATGGGGGATCGAGCGACGCACCAACCCCTCCATTCCTGGATGAGAATGAGATTGGAATGGACATAGTTCTAACGTATTTCAGAGGAACAGGCACACCCACTCCCACCTTCGATAAATAATTCATACCAACCTACTTCGGCACAAGATTTTGCTTTGTTAAAATTGACAAGTAACTGCATCGAATGGTCCAAATCCAGATGGAGGAAGAAAAGATTGTGTCCCCTCGAGCAATTTTGCTTTGTCAAACGACAAGATGTTGTTCACTCAAATATTTCCGAGTGCTTGTCACAAGATAATGGGTGCGAATGAGGAAATAAAGACCTTGGGGTTGGAGTGCCATTAACCTCGAAGTGATGCCTATCTCTCAGAGAATTCTGCACATGAACCCTGAGGTCATAGCGTCATACAGCAAGCAAACAGACCCTTCAGGTGGAACATGTCTACACTGACCAGACGTCCCAATCTGACCCAGTCCCATTAGCCAGCATTTGTCCCATATCCCTCTAAACCCTTCCTATCCATATACCCATCCAGATGCCTTTTCAATGCTGTAATTGTACCAGCCTCAACCACTTGCTCTGGCAGCTCATTCCATTCATGCACCACCCTCTGGGTGAAAAGATTGCCCGTGGGGTCTCTTTAAATCTCCCCCTCTCACTTTAATCCTATGCCCTCTAGTTTTGAATTTCCTCTGCCCCGGGAAAAAGAACTTGACTATTCACCCTCATGACTGTATAAACCTCTATCAGGTCACCCGTCAGCCTGCGACACTCCAGGGAAAATAGCCCCAGCCTGTTCAGCCTCTCTCTCTCAGACCAGCATCATCCTTGTCAGTTCTCTCTGTCCCCTTTTAAGTGTAACAGCATCCTTCCTATAGCAGGGGAGACCAGAGTTGATCACAGTACTTCAAGAGTGGCCTGCAGAGCCGCAACATGACCTCCCGACTCCCACATCCAATGTTCTGACCAATGAAGCCAAGGATGTGTAATGCATGTAGCTTACTGCACGTCTCCTTCTTTCCCACCTCCACCTTCATCCTCTTGGTAGCAGCTCACTGCAAATGGAGAAGGGGCAGCGGTGATGTGCTTGAACCAAGTGCATGGGACAGTGACTGTGCTTTTAGATTAGATTCCTTACTGTGTGGAAACAGCCCTTCAGTGCAACAAGTTCACACCGACCCTCTGAAGAGCAACCCATGCAGACCTGTCGTCCCGTTTCCCCCTCCCCACCCCCACCCCCACAGCCAAAGCAAAACGTTCGGAGACACAATAATTTTACCTCCTTCATCTTTATTCCGGGCCCTGGAGGGAGAGAGAATGATCGCCCATGTGCACAGGGACATGAGTTCACCGTCTTCTCTTGAACAACAGTTTCTCAATGAACTCTAGAGTCACTTTACAGGGAGGAGCGTTCAGATAAGGCAACATACATATTAATTGGGTGACTGTTATCAATGAGTATCAATAGCAGAGAACAAGCCCTTTACTCTTACAAATGAATGTTCTTCACCTTGTTAACTGGATTCATACAATGGATGCTTTTCCCCTTGTTAGCTGACCTTGCATACTGAATGATCCAATGGATTCAATCAGCTCCTCAGTCATGAGCATGAAGAGTGAAGAAGTGGAGTTGCAGGTCGATAGGATCGTGAAGAAGGTATTTGGCATGCTGTCCTTTATTGGTCAGATTATTGAGGACAGGAGTTGGGAGGATCCTATCTGAAAGATGTTGTGAAACTCGAAAGGGTTCAGAAAAGATTTACAAGGATGGTGAATATTTTAAAATATGTTCTCCAAATGAAACTTCCTAAATAAAACAGTCGGAATTACAGTGGCAACTTTGGCAGAGATCAACATTCTTTATATTTGCAATATGAAAGGGGCCAATGAAGTCTGAACAATAATTAACAGAATTTGAATAGCTCAGCCTCACGTGCTAATTTTCTCTAGAAAATCTCAACAAAACATCAACCTAAAAACGTACTTTTTGTGAACGCTCTGCATTAAAACCACAGCAGTAAAGATATTGTAATGCAATATTCTCATCGGGGGAAAGCATGACCACTGACCCACATGTTTTTGTTTTAAACAGGCATTGTGGAATTTCAAACAATTCACAGCTCAATGCACCCAATCAATTTGTTTTAAGGTTACAAGTTTGATCATTTTAAAGTAAAAAAAAATCACACAACACCAGGTTATAGTCCAACAGGTTTAATTGGAAGCACTAGCTTTCGGAGCGCTGCTCCTTTATCAGGTGGTTGTGGAGTACAAGATAAAATCCATAACCACCTGATGAAGGAGCAGCGCTCTGAAAGCTAGTGCTTCCAATTAAAACCTGTTGGACTATAGCCTGGTGTTGTGTGAGTTTAACTTTGTAAATCCCAGTCCAACGCCGGCATCTCCAAATAATTTTAAAAAGGACATGTACAAGTTCAATGTAAAAACAAAATCTGCCCTCTTACACAGCCGACAAAACACATTGAATTGAGATCCTGATTCAAACAAGGCCAAACAGTTACTGAAAAGGATTTTCTGATCCAGTATTTTACCCAAAATGTTTAAACATCAAACACTCTCAGCATGGCACAATTGATATTGAAACCTCCCCTCTTCACCCAAATATTAGCACAATCTTAATTTCAGTGTTTTCTCATTTTTGTTTGCATCCTTGCTCTGAAATTACACTGATAAACAGAGAAAGCCCTCGCAGCAGACCACATGGCATCGCAATCCGAGTCACTCTCTTTCCCCAAAGACTCACCGGCCTCAAATTTCACCACTAGGGGATTTTAACCCGTTTCTCACTTTACTCCTCAGGGGGCCTTGAACCCCACTGAAACATAGAGAACTCAAATCCCACTTAAAGGCAGAGGCAAGAACGCGATTAAATCCCCCACTTCTAAAACACAGGAAACTCAAATCCCAATTTAACACAGAGAGTTTGAACCTCGCTTACACACAGAGAGCTGGAACCTCAGCACAGTGCGGAGGACTTGAACCTCAAATTAACCCACCACAGGGGGGTCTAACCCCAGTACTGCGCAGAGGCTTCGAACCTCAACAAAACCCAGCCCCGGAGACTCTAACCCCAGTATCGCACAGAGGACTCAAACCTCAATCACACACCCCTCCCTCCCAACGCAGTGCAGAGGAGTCAAACTCTGCCTTCCTGCACACTTGTGAAACTATATCTCTCAACTGAACTAATTACCATTTCAGGAATCTGTTGAAGAGAGAGTGATCGAACGAGGGGACCATCGCTGGCACACAGGAACATTGGGAGGGACTAAGGTTTAAAATCTTACCTTGTGGGCCCGTCGGTCTCCAGACACTGATGTTCTGGGCAGCCGCTGACACCATCCGATCGTAACTATTCATTTGGATCCTGCCAACTATGCCAATATTGTCATCCCGATCCCCCCTCCCACCCCTCACTTGAAGTAAAACGCTCAGAGACACAGTATGGCTTTACCTCCTTCATCTTTATTCTGGGCCCTGGAAGGAGAGAGAACAATCGCCCATGTGCGCAGAGACATGAGCTCATGTCTTCTCTTGAACAGCAGTTTCTCAATGAACTATATAGTCATGTTACAGGGAGGAGCATCCAGATAAGGAAACATACATATCAACTGGGTGCCTGTTACAATCAATGAGGGTCAATAGCAGAGACCAAGACCTCTAAGTTCGGTGGAGTTGTGGATAGTGACGAAGGATGTTGTAGGTTCCAGAGAGACATAGGTAAGCTGCAGAGCTGGGCTGAGAGGTGGCAAATGGAGTTTAATGCGGACAAGTGTGAGGTGATTCACTTTGGTCGGTGTAACCAGAATGCAAAGTACTGGGCTAATGGTAAGATTCTTGGTAGTGTAGATGAGCAGAGAGATCTCGGTGTCCAGGTACACAGATTCTTGAAAGTTGCCACCCAGGTTGACAGGGTTGTTAAGAAGGCATACAGTGTTTTAGCTTTTATTAATAGAGGGATCGAGTTCCGGAACCATGAGGTTATGCTACAGCTGTACAAAACTCTGGTGTGGCCGCACTGGTGTACAGTTCTGGTCACTGCATTATAAAAAGATTGTGGAAGCTTTGGAAAGGGTGCAGAGGAGATTTACTAGGATGTTGCCTGGTATGGAGGGAAGGTCTTACGAGGAAAGGCTGAGGGACTTGAGGCTGTTTTTCGTTAGAGAGAAGAAGGTTGAGAGGTGACTTAATAGAGATATATAAGATAATCAGAGGATTAGATAGGGTGGACAGGGAGAGCCTTTTTCCAAATATGGTGACGGCGAGCACGAGGGTACATAGCTTTAAATTGAGGGGTGATAGATATGGGACAGATGTCAGAGGTAGTTTCTTTACTCAGAGAGTAGTAAGGGTATTGAATGCTTTGCCTGCAATGGTAGTAGATTCGCCAACTTTAGGTACATTTAAGTCATCATTGGACAAGCATACGGATGTACATCGAATAGTGTAGGTTAGATGGGCTTCAGATTGGTATGACAGGTCGGCACAACATCAAGGGCTGAAGGGTCTATACTGTGCTGTAATGTTCTATGTACTGTTCTACAATGGATGCTCTTAACATTGTTAACTGGATTCATACAGTGGATAGTTTTCCCATTGTTTCTGACCTTGCATAATGAATGCTTCCAATATTGTTAAACAGCTCCACATAGTGACTGCTTTTCCATCTTGTTAACCCATTACCCTTGTCTCCAGCACCCTATTGTTAACTGTAAGTTCTTATCTGATCTGAGTCATGCTCAGCTGAACCCCTTGCTTCACAAAACTCAGAACTTAACTCTTTCCCTGCCTGCTTATACCGATACACGATCTCAGACCATCCTCTATCCTATATTTACCACTGACTAATGCACCTGGACACTATGGGACAATTTAGCATGGCCAATCCACCCTAACATGCACACCCCTGGAGACAATGGGACAATATGGGACAATTTCCCATGGCAATCCACCCTAACCTGCATATCCCTGGACACTATGGGACAATTTCCCATGGCTAATCCACCCTAACCTGCACATCTCTGGCACTATGGGACAATTTTGCATGGCAATCCACCCTAACACACACAACTTTGGATTGTGGGAGGAAACCAGAGCATCCAGATGAAACCCACAGAGACACTGGGAGGATGTGCAAAATCTACACAGACAGTTGCCCAAGGTGGGAATTGAGCCTGGATCCCTGGTGCTGTGAGGCAGCAGTGCTAACCACTGAGCCAGTAAAAGCAAGGACAAATGCATATTCAGCAATTTGGAACCTGCAACGTGCAAACCCCAATCACACACCTGGTCAGTGGGGGATTGAACACATGACCTTAGTGAATGGCACCATGCTCTCGCCATCTGAGCTAGCCAACCCACATACTTTGAGAAGCAGGGAAGGGAGATAGAGAGAGAAAATACAATAAACTCCTACTCCTGTTCTCTTCTCAAAGTTGTACCTTTGAGCTTGTATTGTCTCTCCATGTTTCTTCTGCCACGTTTCGATGCAATCCCGATGCCAGCTATAAGCCCATGGGCCAACTTGTCAATGCTCCTCAGTGTCATCCTCCCATTTTACCTTTCTCCCTCGCTTAGTATCATCTGCAAATTTAGAGATCCTGCCCTCAACACCCATCTCCAATTCATTGATATCAATCAGAGTCTCAACACCTATCCCTGCGGAGCACCAATTTCAGCTCATCTCTAATTTGGGAAGCGCATTAGAGAACGTCTCCGGGACACCCGCACCAACCAACCCCACTGCCCCGTGGCTGAACATTTCAACTCCCCCCCTCACTCTGTGAAGAAATGCAGGTCCTGGGCCTCCTCCATCACCACTCCCTCACCGCCCGATGCCTGGAGGAAGAACGCCTCGTCTTCCACCTCGGGATCCTCCAACCCCATGGCATCAATGTGGACTTCACCAGTTTCCTCTTTTCCCCTCTCCTACTACCTTACCCCAATTCCAAACTTGCAGCTCAGCACCGCCCTCATGACCTGTCCCATCTGTCAATCTTCCTTCCCACCTATCAGCTTCACCCTCCCCTCCGATCTATCACCTTCATCCCCACCTCCATCCATCTATTGCACTCTCATCTACCTTCCCCCAGTACCAACCCCTCCCATTTATCTCTCCACCACCCGGAGGCTCCCAGCCTCATTCCTGATGAAGGGCTTCTGCCCAAAACATCGAGTTTTCCTGTCCCTCGGATGCTGCCTGACGTGCTGTGATTTTCCAGCACCACTCTAATCTTGACTCTGACCTCCAGCGTCTGCCTAGTCCAGTTTGGGAAGTGCCCCTCCTTACATTCTCTCTAGCTTTTTAGCCAAGTTTTCATCCGTGCTCCTGATGAAGGCCTTATGCCCGAAACGTCGACTCTCCTGCTCCTCGGATGCTGCCTGACCGGCTGTGCTTTTCCAGCGCCACACTCTTCGACTCATTTTCATCCATGCTGCCAAGGACCATCAATCCTAAACATTTCTAATTTGTGAACGAGCCAGCCCATGTGGCTCCATATCAAACACTTTCCAAAAGTCCAAGTATACAGGGCACACAGCAGGCGGTAAAGAAGGCAAATGTTATGTCAGCCTTTATTGCCAGAGGGTTCAAGTACAGGAGCAGGGATGTGTTGTTGCAGTTATACAGAGCCTTGGTGAGGCCACGCTGAGATTGTCATATGCTGTTTTAGTCTCCTGTTCTGAGGAAGGATGCGCTTGCTCTCGAGAAAGGGAACGAAGGTTTACCAGGCTGATTCCGGGGATGGCGATGGAGAGAGATTGACGAAGTTAGGTTTGTTTTTCGCTGGAGGTCAGACGTATGGAGGGGACTTATACAATTTGAAACGGGCAACACGGTGGCTCAGTGGTTAGCACTGCTGCCTCACAGGGACAGGAACCTGGTTTCAATTCCAGCCTCGGTGACTGTCTGTGTGGAGCTTGCATGTTGTCTGTGTGGGTTTCCGCTGGTGCTCCGAGTTCCTCCCGAAGATGTGAAGGTTAGGTGGATTGGCCATGGTAAATTGTCCCATAGTGTTCAGGGATGTGTTGGTTTGGTGCATTAGTCAGGGTAAATGTCGAGTAATAGGGTAGGGGAGTGGGTCACTCTTCGGAGGGTCAGTATGGACCTGTTGGGCCAAATGGCCTGTTTTCACACTGTAGGGGTTTTTTTGAAACAGGGATAGATGCAGGGAGGATGTTCCTGATGGTGGGTGGCATCAAGAAACAGAGAGTCATGGTCTGAGATTCAGGGTGGAACATTTAGGATGGACTGAGGAGTCATTTTCTTCACCCAAAGACAGGAGTTCATTACCAT